>NC_057794.1:384939862-385231339 GCF_018294505.1 Triticum aestivum | reverse complement strand
CACTCCATTCGCTCCGCCAAAGCCTCCCACCCCGCCACACCGATGCGTCAGCGCCGCGGTTCATCGAGGGGATGCATGGCGATCCTCTTGCTCCCACAGTACGCTCTCATGGACTGATGTCCTCGAGTCGCGCCGCCACACCTGGCGATGTTCTTGTGAAGGTGCACGGCGGTCAGCGCCGCCACCGCTGGCGACATTCGTGTGGAGACGCACATCGGTCAGCTTCTCCGACGGTACACGCATTGTAGACTGAGGCCCCGTGCATGTCGGTGCAGCGCTGAATGTTAGCTGATAGATGCTGTTAATCTCAATGTTTGCCGAAGTAGTTTACAGTCAATATGCTCTGCTTAAGAAGCTTCCCTGCCTTGTTCTGCACTCAATCTGCTTAGCTGAGATGGCATGCCAAGCCCGATTAGTTACTAAAATATCCTGCTATATATTTATTGTCACGAAGATTGCCATGGTCTAGTAGCCAATCTGTTAGGTGAAATAGCTCTACACCATTTTATACTCGATCTTTGTTGTTGTGATGGCCTTCGATAGTTCGATGGCTGTGTGCTCGGCCTCACTGACTGCTGAAACAGCCTGCCATAATTTAGCACTCAAATCTGTTTGCTGAATTAGCTTTAAATATATTTCGTTACTTAGATCTACTCGCCCAAATATCTTGCCATAGCTTTAGACATCTACCTAGGTATTTTTTCTGGATTTCATAAAAAAGCATATATGTTTTTCCTGTAATATCTAGTAGAAGAACTAATTTGTATGTCTAACAGATGGACGGGACTTGGATAACTTCTTCTCGAAGATTCTCCGCTGCATATGTCGAGGGGGTTGAAAACTTCATGAACTTTATCAGAGCCGAGTACGGTGGTACGAAATCAAATGTGCTCTGCCCGTGTAGCAGTTGTATGAATTCAGTTACAAGACCCCAGTCAACTATGCAAAATCATCTACTCTTGTATGGGATGTCAGTCACATATACTAGGTGGGTTCATCATGGTGAGGATGTGAACGTCAATGTTACTGACTACGTGGAAGCAACAGATCACCATCTTGATCTGCCTGATGCTCAGCTGGAAGAGGAGGAGGAGGTGGTGGTGGTGGAGCCAGTGAGTTTGACCAACATTGAAACAATACTATGAAATGCTCGTGCATTTCATGAATTTTCACCTGCAGAAGAAAAATGGTGGGCCCGCATGTTGGAACAATGCAACGTGGCTGTCACCCCAGGAAATAAGCTGTTAGTATTCTCAGCTATGGTCACCTTTCTTCAGGTGAAGACATCTGAGTGGATGACCAACAAATCATTTGATGCGATGTTGGCTGCTTTCCTCAAAGCTTTCCCAGATGCGTCTGAGCTGGCACACACCTACAGTAAAATGAAGAATTTTCTTCATGCAGTTGGAATTAGATATGATATGATCCATGTTTGTAATAATAATTGTGTTCTGTCCCAGAAGGATTATGCCAACTTAAGTGAATGCCCAAAATGCAAATCATCAAGATGGAAAGATGGTGATGCAGTGAAGAGGATTCCTCATAATGTTCTGAGACATTTTCCAATTACACCAAGATTGCAGAGGTTGTTTCATGATGCTGAAACAAGAGAGGATGTATTGTGGCATTCTAGGAACCATGAGTACAAAGATCAGAATGTAATGCGCCATCCATCACATGGTAGTGAGTGGAAAAGCTTCAATTAGAAACACAAAATTTTTGCTGCTGACCCGAGAAACATTAGACTTGGCTTAGCTTCAGATGATTTAACCCATTAGCACACGACGAAGGCAGAAAGACACAAAATAGTGCCATCATGAGCACGGATACGTATGACAGAGAGACCACTGAAATGTATGCTAACATAACAGACATTGTTCAGTTGTAGTATATCTCTAGTTTCGAGGATCATCGGTGTGTGGTTCTGTTGTGCTATTGTTGGTATAACCTGTTTTCCTAGATCGCAAAACCTAGACCTGGTCATTATTTCAAATCCATCAATGTCAAGGTGGCGTACCAGACCAACGAGCCTTTTATTTTGGCAAATCAAGCAACACATATATTTTTCTTGGAAGACACATTTGCACGTAGCGATGACTAGAGAGTATTGCAAAGGTTTAGCAGAGGAATTTGTTTAATGAAGTTGCACAACAAGATGATGCTTACACTGCTCCTGATGGACAAGATTCCACAGATGTTCCTAATATATTAGAGAACCATCACGTCAATGATGCTGGCGAAAAGATTGTCTGTCATGCTGTGGAATTACAAGAATTGATCAAGAAGAAGCCAACATTCGAGGACATTGAGGATGAAGAAGAAGATGACACTCTGGGGAATTACGGTTCAGACTGATACACATGGCGAAGATGTTGAAGCTACTGCTACGGATGAAGATTAGATTGCTTTTGTCATATTTGCCTGTCAAAAGACATTTTTTATCTACTATGTGAAATTGTGTTTGCTCTGACAACTGAAACCTGATGAATGTGTTGTTTAGTATTTTGCTGTGAGAACATAACTTGTTATCTATGTTCATTTGTGTTTGGTGATTGTATGACGACTAAAACATGATGACATTGTTGTTTAGTTGTACTCATATTTGGCTGTGAAACTTGAATTTGATGACATAGTTTGCTGTTGGACTGCAATTTGCTCGACGTCTTCGAATGGGAACAAAGCTGACCCGACAGGGCCTCTGCTAATTTATTTATTTATTACCAAAAGGGCCTATGCTATTTATTTATTTATGAGCAAAAGGGGATACCCCGGATTTCTGTTAATAGAAATCATTAGATGATCACAACACTACGTCCAGCCTGCTACACAGGTTTCATTCATTACTAGTTTCAGCAAAGTGCTCATGTCATAGCCACTGAATACATCATGAGTGCTAGGTACACTGCAAATAAAGAGACAATCATCCTACAGAGCACATCAATTTTGCCCATTATCTTCACAAGCTCTTTCATCTCCTTATTGCTGTCAAGGCCGTTCAGCAGCTATTTCTTGGCCATGATCAGAGGAACTACATCTTTAAACTTCTGCTTTGCATCTTCCTCTTCTGTCATTCCTTCAGTAACTTGTCCAACACCCCAACCTGCTAGTATTGGGATTCCTCGGTGAACGAAATGATCAGCGTAGTTGCGTTCCCCCACATCAGCAACTTACCAGAAATACAAATCACACGAATCTTCCCTTTTCTGCACGAATCAAATTGGAAGATCATCAACCAAACTATTAAAAAAATCAGCAACTAAAAGCAGCAAAACAACACTTAAACATATTATTACCCCATGATTTGGGCATTTGTAGAAGACTCAGCCAGGGTTGAGGATTGTGGTTGAGACGCGACGGATGAGTCTGCCTGATTTGTAGCAGTGGCACCACACCAACGGCAGCAGGTTGCGATGAGCAACCGGCTCTGGTGCGTGTGCCAGCGAGGGTGTGATGAGACCCACAAGTGATGGTATGGGTGGCGACTTGGGGCATATCTGTTTGTTGCCTGCTGAAGAGCAGGTGGACGAGCAGCCAGCGGACATGGTTGCTGCAGCCAGAGCTTCTGATGCGAGGTAGAGTAAGTAGAGAAGAGGAGAAGAAAACGTTGGAGATGTCAGTTTCATTACTTGTAGAGTAGCATAGCACCATATATAGTCATAGTCTAGGTTTGGATTCGAACCAGCTACAGGAGCACATCTCTCTTTTTTAAAAACTCAACAATGTCTCTTTACTGGCACAGTAGCTTGTTTTGTACGCCTTCTCAAGTCTTTGATTTTCTTTCTTTTTTTGCAAGGAAGGAAGGAGGACAAAATTGAGAGTTCCTAGGACTCGAACCCAAGACCTCTCAGTTGAAAACCAAGGGTGCTAGTCACTCATGTGGCGAACGTTCCCTAGGAGTAGGACGGCAGACGAATGCATTTTCCTCACAGTTTTAGTTGCGACACAAGATCGAATGGGTGCAGTTTCGAGAATGTTATCAGGCGAACGAGCCCAATTTTTCTTTTCTTTCTATATATAAATAAGTATGCTACTTGGTGTTAGCTTAGTCAACAAACGATTGTGCTAACCTTGACTATTGGATTGATATTCAACGTCTGTCATGTTTCATCAGTCTCTTCCTCCTCTAGCTGCCAAAGCCAAACCAGCGTCGGCGGGACCGCCTGCTCCCGCCTCCCACGGCTAGATGTGCTGCCGTGCACGCATCATGGCCACATCGCACCCTAAAACTCTGCGCATCTTCCCCAGCTCCTGTTCGTTCTTGTCTGAGGCCTCAGCATCGTCCTCCGCCTTGGTTCGCTCGCCGCGGCGCCGCCCTCTGGTGTTGTCAACATGGTCAACAACCGAGAGGAATAAGGAGATGACTGTACATGGTGAGGATGACAGTAGGGACCCAACAGCGCACGCAGTAATTTTGTTTTTTTGGGACGGAGAAGGGTATCAACTGAGTTGTTCGAGAGTCGTGGCCCGTCTAGCACATGTGAAGGAAATATGCCCTAGAGGCAATAATAAAGTTGTTATTTATATTTCCTTATATCATGATAAATATTTATTATTCATGCTAGAATTGTATTAACCGGAAACTTAGTACATGTGTGAATACATAGACAAACAAAGTGTCACTAGTTTGCCTCTACTTGACTAAGCTCGTTCAATAAATGATGGTTATGTTTCCTGACCATAGACATGAGTTGTCATTTGATTAACGGGATCACATCATTATAGAATGATGTGCTTGACTTGACCCATCCATTAGCTTAGCACGATGATCGTTTAGTTTCTTGCTGTTGCTTTCTCCATAACTATAGATGTTCCTATGACTATGAGATCATGCAACTCCTGAATACCGGAGGAACACTTTGTGTGCTACCAAACATCACAACGTAACTGGGTGATTATAAAGGTGCTCTACAGGTGTCTCTGATTGTATTTGTTGAGTTGGCATGGATCAAGATTAGGATTTGTCACTCCGATTGTCGGAGAGGTATCTCTGGGCCCTCTTGGTAATGTACATCACTATAGGCCTTGCAAGCAATGCAGCTAATGAGTTAGTTATGGGATGTAGCATTACGGAACGAGTAAAGAGACTTGCCGGTAATGAGATTGAACTAGGTATTGAGATACCGACGATCGAGTCTCGGGCAAGTAACATACCGATGACAAAGGGGATGACGTATACCGTTATGCGGTTTGATCGATAAAGATCTTCGTAGAATATGTAGGAACCAATATGAGCATCTAGGTTCTGCTATTGGTTATTGACCGGAGACATGTCTCGGTCATGTCTACATACTTCTCAAATCTGTAGGGTCCGCACGCTTAACGTTCGGTGACGAACGGTATTACGAGTTTATGTGTTTTGTGTACCGAAGGTATCTTGGAGTCCTGGATTTGATCACGGACATAACAAGGAGTCTCGAAATGGTTGAGACGTAAATATCAATATATTGGAAGCCTATGTTTGGACATCGGAATGGTTCCGGGTGAAAAGGGGAGTATACCAGAGCACGGTAGGTTACCGGAACCCCCCGAGAGGTATATGGGCCTTATTGGGCGCGACCTTAGTAGGAGAGACGGGAAAGGAGCAAAGGAGGGGGCGCCCCCCCCAAGCCCAATCCGAATTGGGAAGGGGGCCGGCACCCCTTTCCTTCCTCCTCCCTCCTCATTCATTCTCTCCAAAATCCAACAAGGCAAGGGGGGATCCTACTCCCGGTGGGAGTAGGACTCCCCTTGGGGCGCGCCTAGGAGGCCGGTGTCGGTGTCAAAATCGGTGGATCTCGGGTAGGGGGTCCCAAACTATGCGTCTAAGGCGGATGGTAATAGGAGGAAGGGGACACAATGTTTACCCAGGTTCGGGCCCTCTTGATGGAGGTAATACCCTACGTCCTGCTTGATTGTTCTTGATGATATGAGTATTACAAGAGTTGATCTACCATGAGATCGTAGAGGCTAAACCCTAGAAGCTAGCCTATGGTATGATTGTATGTTGTCCTACAAACTAAACCCTCCGATTTATATAGACACCATAGGGGGCTAGGGTTACACAGAGTCGGTTACAAGGGAGGAGATCTACATATCCATATTGCCTAGCTTGCCTTCCACGCCAAGGAGAGTCCCATCCGGACACGGGACGAAGTCTTCAATCGTGTATCTTCATAGTCCAACAGTCCGGCCAAAGGATATAGTCCGGCTGTCCGGAGACCCCCTAATCCAGGAATCCCTCAGTAGCCCTTGAACCAGGCTTCAATGACGATGTGTCCGGCGCGCAGTATTGTCTTCGGCATTGCAAGGCGGGTTCCTCCTTTGAATACTCCATGGAAGATTTTGAACACAAGGATAGTGTCCGGCCCTGCAAAATAATTTCCACATACCAATGTAGAGAGAATAATATTTCCACAAATCTAATCTGCTGACGCATTTGGACAGCACGACATCATGCCATGGCCCGGTCATTATCCGAACCGTTTTTCCCAACCAGCACTGCACATATTGCAAGGTAGTTTTCTCGACACGTCTTGTCGAAGCAGAGATCGTGTCCTCCTTATTATGGGATTCTCATCAATACAGACGTGGGTAAGCCACTCGTGCCCATTGGTATGACTCCTCGATTTTAGGCAAGTCCGAAACGGCCGTGAGGAGGACACTTGATATTCACCCTCTTTATAAAGAGGCCAAGGCCTTTCCTTTTCTCCTCTCATGCTCAATCGAATCCTTTCCCTGCCTCGAGTTCTAACACCCAAAGCTCAGGCCAGGTGCTTCGGACCTTCAACCATGTCCGGATCGAACCTCCAAGGTCGGTGGATGCCTTCCTCTGTCACAGAGGAGGACATCAAGAAGCTCCGAGAAGCCAGGTATCTGACCGGCGAAATTTGGCACAGGCTACCTACTCGTGGGCAGGTCATTCCCACTCCCCAACCTGGCGAGAGTGTGGTATTCATCTCCCACTTCCTCCGAGGGTTAGGCCTTGCTCTGGATCCCTTCGTGAGGGGGCTCATGTTCTATTATGGGCTGTATTTCCATGACCTGACCCCAGATTTCCCCCTTCATATCACGTCGTTCATCGTCTCGTGTGCGAGGCCTTCCTCCGCATTACCGCACACTTTGGCCTGTGGATCAAGACCTTCAATGTACATCCGAAGATGATCGAGGGGTGACACGCAGAGTGCGGAGGCGCTATAATAAGCAGGAGCACTGATGTTCCCTGGCTAGAGGGTTCCTTTCCAGAGGTGTCCAGTTTATGGCAGTGGGAGTGGTTCTACATAACCGCTCCCCGAAGTACCAAGTGGGTAGCCGCCCCTACCTTTCGCGCGGGCCCCCCACCACAACTGATGTCATGGGTCACCAAGGGGCTGAACTGGGGGCCAGCAAATGATGTGCTGATATTGCAGAGTCGCATCAGAGATCTCTTCGAGAGAGACACCAACCTAGTCACGGTGATGCAGGTCATGCCAGTTCGCCAGGTCCCGCCTTGCAAACATAGACCTCTCCATATGTGGGAGTTCAACCCGGAGGGACTGCGAATCATTCAACACTTCCTCGACATGACGCTTGAGGAGATGTACAAGTTGTTCTTCGGACCACAAATAAAGTGTCCGGACACCACCAAGGATGCGGGTCTGAGCTGTAATCGCCCGGATACCCAAGAAAGTAATCCCGCGGCTGAACACATTGTTTCTCTTATTTATCATATCCATCATTCTGAAAAGTCGCTCTTCGTCCAGGATTGGGTAGCAAAGGCGAAGATGATCAGGTGTCCGGCCTCCCTTCCCGAAGGTGCAGCAAAGCCAGTACTGGCCAGGATGCTCGAGCCGGCGTCTTATCCGGCGCCCTCAAGGGAAGATGAAGGGGGAATAAAGAGGCTGAAAACAGACCTCAATCATTATCCATCCAAACCGGGGGAATTAGCGTGTCTGCGAAGGAGGGTACCCAGGGAGAAGAATCTGAAATTCCCTCTCCCCATGGAAGGAAGAGGACTAACCATGAAGACCCGGAAACGATGGTTTCCAAACGGGGGAAGAAATCTTCGCTAGAGGGTCCTGCCTCGGAGGGCACTCTTGCCGCTCAGCGCCCGCTAGGGGATCAGCCCTCTACCGAGCTATAAGTAATCAAAAAGTACTTAATAGCGAAAATATCCTATCTTACTTCTGAAGACACTAACCGAAGCTTATATCTTGTAGTTCGGATCGTAGCCCTTCTCGACAAAGTTCGTCTTCGGGGGATCTTCTTCCGGAGATGATGGAGAGTGAACCACTTCCCCCTGCCACCCCGCCTCTTGAGGCGGGCGACCCTGAAGTGTTGTCGCGAAGGGTTTCTCCTGATCCGCCAAGGCCAGAGTGTAATCCCTTGGCCACTCGGAGTCCTCAGTATTCGGCTCCTCAAGAGAGCAACAGAAAGAGTCTGGAACCGTATAGTATGCGGTCGGACGCACTGAAGGATCTTCTGGAGCAAGCGGCCATCTCAGAAGCGCATCGTACGCTAATGGGTATGTTAATTGAAAGGATTTCATCCGCTGAGAGTGGATTGCATGAAGCTTTTATGAGTATGCGGAAAGGCTTTGAGGTACGTGACATAGTGTATGTTTTTGACAGTACCGCACATGTTAGGTGTGCCCTATGCAGATAGTAGCCCCTGAGACTCTGGTTGTTGTCGAAAACGGCGGCGAAGAGAGGATCATAGTCCCAGGTAATAACCAGACCGCCTTTATGTGCAGGTTGCTGAAGCTCCGGTGGCTAGCCGGACTGATGGGTTTGCTGAGCTAAAGTGGCAACTTGATGCGACAGATGCCGACATCGTGCTTGTCAACAAGCGGCTTGACGAGGCACAAGGTAAGTGATTTCTCCGGTGATCAACATATAGTAAGAGGAGTAGGATGCCAGTATCTTTCATATGTTGTGACTGCAGATGGAGCTGCCACCGTGGAGTCCCTTTGGGTGGAGCTTGCCCGAGCCAAAGAACAAGCAAGGAATGGCGATGCAGCCTCCCTAAGGGCGGTCGAAGAGCTGAGGGCCGAATAGGCCGCGCATTGCCAGAGCAAGGAAAGAATAGCCAAGATGGCCATTGAGTTAAAGGATGTCGCTGACCGTTACCAGCGTCTTGAAAAAGAAAACCGAGCGAGGGCGACGGACCTGGAGAAGGCCATGGTAGTAGCCAAGGATGCCCGCTCCAAAATCAAAGCGACGAAGGAGGAGCTGCGTCAAGCTGGAGATATCGTGGCTGGGAAGCCCTTCTTGTTGCGGACTAAGTTCGGAGATCCGAAGTATGCTCCTCTTGATCAACTATGGAGTTCGTCGGACTCTTAAGTGGATTTGACAGCAAGTGCCGCTGATGCGGCCGAGTACTTCAAGGATCAAAAAGATCGTGAAGTGGAAAACTGTTCTGGTCAAAGTTTCATGCTCCAGTGCGCCCACTGCTGTTGAATGAGCGAATGGCCGAGTGGGCCGAGCTCCATAGGTTGTCCGGACTTGCCATGAGGTCTGTTGTGGATCATCTGTGGCCGGGAGGGCCAAGGACGAATAGTTACTTTAGTTTAGTGCAACAATTCCTTGGTGCCGTGTCGCACATCGATGCTATGAAGAGGTCGGTGTGCATAGAGGGTGCGCAGATGGCCTTTGCCCGTGTCAAGACATACTAGGCAGAGATGGAGGCCACCATTGTTGCAACACATGGTTCGGTCGTGGGCCAAGTGGCTGGCGAGCACTACTATGAAGAAGTTCTTGAAGGCGCTCGTTTGATAGAGGCTCGGTGCTCGAAGAATATTATGTTCTAGTGACATGTACTCCCTGTAAGTGCATCTAGTGCCACCCCTAGTTGGTTTTGGAGTATTGACGACAAACCTGGTGGAGGGACTAATGTGTTTGTGAGAATTGCAGGATAACACAGGTAGAAGTCCCTCATTGATTCGGTTTTCCTACCAGAGATGAACCCTAAAAATGTATGAAGACATTGAAGTCAAAGGTGGTATGTGAAGACATTCACATTGAAGGCTATGACAAGAGGAGACATCGCGTGAAGACTATGGAGCGCGAAGACTTAGTTGTTTCGTCATTCTTTTCCTTCTTTGTTGAATCATAGGAACCACCGTACTATTAAGTGGGGTCCAAGTAAACCAATCAGAATGACTGAAGTGATGCTTAACCAAAATCCTATGTCTTCGTGCGAATACAATGAGAGCAAATCTTATCCAGAGCTGGATAAGTCAGCTTTGCTTGTAGCTCAAGTAAAGTTGCCGTGTGTGTTTGAAATCTGACCGTTGGAACACGTGTCCGTTCCTTAGTGACCCAGGGTCATTTCAGACAAATCAGGTCGGGTTGCCTAGTGGATATAAATAGCCCACCCCCTACACCATAAATTGGTTGGCTTCTCAGAGTTAGCGTACGGCTTTTGTCGTTTGAGAGCAACCCACCTCGAAGCCTTTGAGAGAGAATTCCTTGCGAGGAGAAAGCCCTAAACACCCAGAGCCAAAGAGTGTTAGGCATCACTAAAGTCTTCCTGTCTGTGTGATCTGAAGACTTATTACACTTGAGGACTGTGAATCCTCCAGCCGGTTAGGCTTCGCATTCTGAGCATCCAAGAGTCATTGTGGATCGCCGGTGAACAAAGTCTGTGAAGGTTTGGAAGTCTACCTTGAAGACTTACCAGAGTGATTGGGCGAGGACTAGGTGTCTTTAGCTCAAGAGGAATAATGTGAAGACGCGGTCTTCTGAGTTGAATCTCAACCTCCCTAACTAGACGTACAGTTGTCACAACAACTGGAACTGGCCCAACAAATCATTGTCTTCAACGAGCCACTGGTTCTATCCTTCCCATCTCTTTATTTGTAGATTGGTCCTTGTGAAGTCATTGCCTGTTTGCATTATCTATTTGTTTTCACTGTGTGACTGCTTGTTCTGATTGGCTTCATACTATCTTCCATCCTGATCGATACTGCCTAGCTGCTATTAGTCTTTGTGCTTTCATTTCATTGAATAATTGACTATGGCTTTCTTACTGTAGTCTACCTTCTGCTGCATGGTAATAGGTTTATTTCTATCGTTTGTCTTCGAAACTTCCATGTTCTGAAGACTTTCATAAAAATCGCCTATTCACCCCCTCTAGTCGATCACTAGCACTTTCAATTGGTATCAGAGCAGGGTACTCCCTTGTTCTGTGTGATTCGGTTTAACCACCTGGAGTTTTAGCTATGTCGACTGCAAGGATAATCAAAGTCTCCGCTGCGTGCCCAGTCTTCGATGGAACTGAATATCCCTACTGGAAGAATAAGATGCGCATGCATCTAGAAGCCATTGATGTCGACCTCTGGTATGTCGTCAACAATGGCGTCCCCAAGGCTGGTGAAAGTGTCACCGCTGCTGATGTCAAGAAGTTCGTTCAACTGGATTCCACTCCCAAGAACATCATCTATGGTCATCTGACCAAAGGACAGTATGGCCGTGTGAGTGCTCTGGAAACATCCAAGCTAGTCGGGGACTGGCTCTCCAAGGTCAACGAAGACGTCTCAACCCAGAGAGATCAAAGAATCAGTGTACTTTGCAAACTCTTCAACCGCTTCAAGAGAAACGACAATGAGAATGTCCAACTCACGTTTGATCAACTCACTAACATCACAAATGAGCTTCAAGCCCTCGGCGCTACTGAGATCGCCAAGCATGAAGTCGTCAAGACACTCCTGAGATCACTTGACCGCTCATTTTACACCGTAGCCCTGATGATTCAAGAACGCCCTGACTTCAAGACACTCGATCCGTCTGACATACTTGAAAGGCTCAACACACATGAGTTTTAGCTTTCTGAGAAAAGAGACATCTACGGTCCCAACTATGGGCGAACTCGTGCTTTGAAGGCAAAAGCTATTTCCTCATCTGAAGAAGAATCTGATTGCAGTTCTGATGATCCTGAAGACATTGGAAAGGAGCTTGCTATGCTTGTGAAGAAGTTCCAGAAATTCACCAAGAAGAAAGGCTTTAGAAAGTCCGCACGATCCAGCTCAAGGAATGATGAAGCTTCTGCTCATGACTACAAGAAGAGAACATGCCACAAGTGCAATAAACCTGGTCACTACATCTCTGAGTGTCGGCAGTGGGACAATGAGAACAACAAGAAGAAGAAGAGCAAGGAATATGATTCTGATGACAAGAAGAAGAAGAAATACTCAAAGTCTTCTTCCAAGTTTTCATCAAAGTCTTCACCACACAAGAAGAGCTCATCTGGCAAGGCTCGTGCATTTGTTGGCAAGGAAATGGATTAAGAGGAGGAGTCTGCTTCTGAGGAGGTGGAGGTGGAGTCTGAGGAGGAGTCCAATTCTGGTGTTGCAAGTCTGGCTACAGCCTACGTTGCCAAGTCCATCTTCAACATTGAAGACAATGACTTCATCACCGACGCTGATTCTAATGACCAGGACAACTCCGCTCCCACCTACTGCTTCATGGCACGCGGTGCGAAGGTAAACTCACGCACTACTCACTATCAAACATCCACTGAAGATGACTCTGATTGTGGTTCCAAACCCAGCTACAAAACACTTGCTAAAATTGCAACTAAACAACATAAAGCTATGGAACATATTCAAAAACTATTAGACAAAAGCGATGACCTGTTAGACGCTGAAATGACTCGATCTCAGTCCTTCATTGAAGACATAAAAATCTTCATGTTAAGTATGAGGAACTTGAAAGTCGTCATGAAACGCTCTCAACAACTCATGAAAAGCTTTCCTATGATTATCTTCAAAGGAAGCAAGATCTTGAGAAATTGAGAGCGGCTCATGAGGATCTTCAAAAGGAAAATGAATTGCTTCACGCCAAACAGATCAGTTCCGCTCAGGAAGGAATTGAACCACCATGTCTTAAATGCATTGAGCGTGACAATGCTACTTCTGTTGCTGGATGTTCTACTACTGCTACTGTTGCAATATCTTCAACTGTTGATGTGGTAACTAACCCCTCTACTGAGGATGCCACTGCTATTGCTGATGAAAATGCTAGGTTGAAGACATTGCTTGAAATAGGGATGTACAAAAGTCTCAAAGGGCATCAGACATTATGTGATGTCCTCAAGAGGCAGGTCCTGAACCAAAACCCTAGGAAAGAGGGTGTTGGGTTCAAAAGGAAAATGAATGCTGATGGCTCTTACTGGAAACCTGAGCAGTACCCCAAAACCACATGGGTTGCTGCAAAGGAACCTTCAGTGGATCCATCCACCCTATCTGGCTTCACTTGTGTTAATCCCATTGTTATCGATGAATCCTTTGATGCAAACTATAAACTGTTTAAGAATCAGAATGGTGAAGTGTTTGCTAGGTATATTGGTACTAACTGCAGGTATGGGCCATCTATGAAGAAAGTCTGGGTGTCGAAAAGGTGTCTGGAAAATCTTCCTGCGTATGTCGTCATCACACCACAAGTGAAGAAGACAAACCCCAGACCACGGGCTTCATATGGTCCAAAGGTTTCATACGGACAGAGGACTCACCTGAGTCGCACTAACGCAAATGTTTTGCAGGGAAACCATACTCAGGCCTATGAATATGAGCGCGTTTCATCAAACTGCCATGTTCATAAGACCAAGAACTACTCTCCTTATTCTTATGAGTACTATTGTCCACCTACAAGACTATTTGCTAGGGCTCCAAAGCCAAATTTCTCAGATGCTGCACTCAGACTCATTGCTTCGAAGCCACCCTTGAAGATGTGGGTGGCTAAGAAAGCTTAACTTTTTTTTGCAGGGAAGGGTCTCCAGCCGAAAATCAAATGCGTCTGAAGCTATTGCTGGGAACCTTAAACATCTTGTAGGGCACAAGATCAAATGCCCAAATGGTATTATTATGTATTTTTTTCCTGAGTCGCTTGCTACTTTCCCTATCAGTCCTAACCTCGATCTAAGCTTTCATGATCCACTTGCTCGTCAAATGTTTATGCTTCACAATTCTCTTCGTGAAGCCTATCCCCCTAACTGCACTGTAGGGTATGACACCAGCTGCTTCAGAATGGATTATTGATAGTGGATGTACTAATCACATGACTTGCAAGCGAGGTCTTCTCATGGACTCAACCTTACGTCCATCTGACAAGAGTCACATCACATTTGCTGATACTGGTAAAAGCAAGGTATTGGGTCTAGGTAGAGTTGCAATCTCAAGGGATCAGCACATGGATAAAGTGATGCTTGTTGAATCCCTTGGTTTCAACTTAATGTCTGTCTCAATGCTTTGTGATTTAAACATGATTGTGATGTTTGGAAAATATCGTTGCCTTGTTCTAATGGAATCTGACAAGTCTCTAGTCTTTGAAGGGTATCGGAAAGATGATTTGTACATGGTAGATTTCTCAGCAGGACCACAGCTTGCCGTATGTCTTCTTGCAAAAGCTTCAGAATGCTGGCTCTGGCATCGGAGGCTAGGGCATGCTGGCATGAGGAACTTGCACACTCTTGCAAAGAAGAAGCATATCATAGGCATCGAGGGTGTCAAGTTCAAGAAGGATCACTTATGCGGTGCTTGCAAAGCTGGAAAGATGACGAGGGCTAAGCATCCCTCGAAGACAATCATGACAACGACTCAACCCTTCGAACTGCTACACATGGACCTCTTCGGCCCCACTCACTACTCAACTCTTACTACTACTGCTTGTCTCTATGGCTTCGTCATTGTTGATGATTATACAAGATATACATGGGTGCATATAATCCTCTACAAGACTGAAGTGCAGGATGTCTTCAGACGCTTCGCCAATCGAGCCATGAAAAACTATGGCGTCAAGATCAAGCACATCAGAAGTGACAATGGCACTGAATTCAAGAACACCGGCCTCGACACTTATCTTGATACTTTGGGAATCACTCATGAGTTCTCAGCTCCGTACACGCCGCAGCAGAATGGCATCGTGGAACGCAAGAACAGAACACTCATTGAGATGGCCCGGATGATGCTCGATGATTACAAGACTCCAAGAAAGTTCTGGCCTGAAGCCATTGATACTTCATGCCATATCATCAACCGTGTTTATCTTCACAAGCTTCTGAACAAAACATCCTATGAGCTCCTCACTGGTAAGAAGCCAAATGTCAGTTACTTCAGAGTATTTGGTGCCAGGTGTTGGATCAAGGATCCACATCACACTTCAAAATTTGCACCGAAAGCACATGAAGGTTTTATGCTGGTATACGGAAAGTATTCGCACTCCTACAGAGTCTTCAACCTCTTTCACTATAAAGTGGTTGAAACTGTGGATGTGCGGTTCAATGAGACTAACGGCTCGCAAAGAGAGCACCTGCCAAATGTGCTAGATGAAGTTCCATCCAGTGAATCCATCAAGCTTATGGGAACTGGAGAAATCATACCGTCTGAAGCACAGCCCGAAGAGGAAATCATCATCTCTGCACCTGATCAACCTGAAGACAATGCTCAGCCTGAAGACAATCGTTCTAACGATGACAATGAATAGCAAGAGCAAAATCTTCGTCCTGTTCATCCATGTGTTGCAAATGAAGTACAGATTGAGAAAATAATTGATAGCATCAATGCACCTGGTCCACTCACTCGTTCAAGGGCAACACAACTAGTAAATTTCTGTGGGCACTTCGCAATATCTGAACCCAAGAAAGTTGATGAAGCCTTCATGGAACCGGAATGGATTCAAGCTATGCAATAAGAGCTTCAACAATTTGAGCTGAATAATGTATGGGAACTGGTCAAGCATCCTGATCCTCGTAAGCACAATATCATAGGCACTAAATGGATATATCGCAACAAGCAAGATGAGCATGGTCAAGTTGTTAGAAACAAAGCTCGTCTCGTTGGTCAAGGATACACTCAAGTTGAAGGAATTGACTTCGATGAAACATTCGCTCTTGTGGCTAGGCTTGAAGCTATACGCATACTGCTGGCCTATGCAAATCATCATAACATTCTTCTGTATCAAATGGATGTGAAGAGCGCTTTTCTCAATGGCAAGATTGAAGAAGAAGTGTATGTTGCACAACCGCCTGGCTTTGAAGATCCAAAACATCCTGACATGGTGTATAAGCTCAACAAGGCACTGTATGGCCTTAAACAAGCCCCTCGTGCTTGGTATGACACACTCAAGGACTTCATGAAGAGCAAAGGCTTGAAACATGGTTTCCTAGATCCCACGCTCTTCACGAAGACATATGATGGTGAACTGTTTGTGTGCCAAATATATGTGGATGACATTATCTTCGGCTGCACTAATCAGAAATACAGTGATGAGTTTGGATACATGATGCAAGAGCAATATCAGATGTCCATGATGGGTGAGTTGAATTTCTTCCTTGGTCTTCAAATACAACAGCAACGCAACGACATCTTCATATCTCAAGAGAAATACCTCAAAGATTACCTGAAGAAGTTTGGAATGCAAGATTGCAAAGGTTACACGACGGCAATGCCAGCTAAACACCATCTGGGTCCTGACGACAATGGTAAAGAGTTCGATCAAAAGGTATACCGCTCCATGATTGGTTCTTTGCTTTATTTATGTGCATCTAGGACAGATATCATGCTTAGTGTTTGCATGTGTGCCCGATTCCAAGCGGCACCAAAGGAATCGCATCACTTAGCTGTGAAGCTAATTCTTTGATATTTGGCTCACTCCCCAACGCTAGGATTATGGTATCCAAAGGGCTCAGAGTTTGATCTAGTTGGATTCTCGGATGCTGATTATGCTGGTGACAAGGTGAATGGCAAGTCTACATCAGGCACATGTCACTTTCTGGGACGATCACTTGTATGTTGGTCTTCAAAGAAGCAGAACTGTGTATCTCTATCCACTGCTGAATCTGAATACATTGCTGCTGGATCTTGCTACGCTCAGCTTCTATGGATGAAGCAAACACTCAAAGACTATGGCATTCATGTGAAGCAAGTACCACTCTACTGCGACAACGAAAGCGCCATCAAGATTGCTAAGAACCCAGTTCAGAACTCGAAGACAAAGCACATTGAAATTCGTCATCACTTTCTCAGAGATCATGTCATGAAGGAAGATATAGATATCATAAACGTCAAACTGAGAGCAACTGGCAGATATCTTCACAAAGCCCTTGGATGAGAAAAGGTTTTGCAAGTTACGGTGTGAGCTAAATATCTTGGAATCCTCAAATGTCCTATGATTAGGCACACATGCTAACACTTATGCATGTTGATGACTTAGATGTGCAACCACGAAGTAAAGTATATCTTCAATCACTGAAGACTTACACTCTGAGTGTGAATACATTAACGTGGAATTTGACTTCGGAGCGCCACGATAATTGTGCGCCGTGTCTGGGTCTAATACTTCCTATACAGTGGGTAACGCCACCACCAAATTCTTCCTTTAGAAGTGTTTTTCTCATGGCGTTACATTTGCAGGTCTTCGCATTTTGTTTGTCTTCAATGTTAACATGGCCTCATGTTTATCTTCAATGTACTGATTTGGTTTCTGTCCTCTACAACATTCACTTATAGCTATGTCTTCACGTTGAATATTTTGAACTAAGTGAATGTGATTGGACCCTAACCTTTCTATGCTCCTGTCTCAAGTCTATCTATCCAAATCATATGAATTCTATTGAAACTGTCGAATGTCTTCGCTGTGTCCTTGTCAGCAGGAGATACAGAGACAAACATTAAATCCATTTTTAAATGCTCAATCCTTTTGCCTGAAACCCGGAGAAGTGGGAACGACCACCCGACAATCCAGGCGTGCATGGGAATGTGGAACAACCTCCAATGTGTTGCATGATCGCCACGTGTCCTTCAGATGTGAACCGCCAGGGGCACCTACATAATAACGATGTGTCGTCCCTGTCTCTATAAATACACGCCTCACCCTAGTCATTATCTCTTCTTCCAATCTCGCACAAACCCTAGCGCCACCGCTAGCCCTCGACGACGCCGGCGATGAAGCGCTTAGCTCCCGCGACCTCACCGACGCCGTCCTCACGCAGGCCGCGGACATTGTCTTCTCCTCTGTCGTCGTAGGTGTCCTCCGTCGCCAAGTTAGGGCACGGAAGATCGAACTGCTCGGCCTCCTCTCCCACTCTGTCTAGTAGTTTCTCATGTGGTAAATAAAACCTCTTTTTACAGTCTTTTTGATCTGATAGATTCATCCTTTTCAACCACAAGTGGTTTCTGTTCCCACAAGTTGGATCTATCTCATTATGCATCTCATAGCATGCCTAGTATGTTCACTTATGCTTCACAAAGTAGTTAGATTCCTCACTTGTACTTATTCGTGGATTCGTACAAATCTGGAACCAACTCTCTACATATGAGTGAATGTCTTCGCACTATGAGGTCAATGTCTTCTAATCCGATCTATCTTCAAAATCTTCTGAGAATGCATATGACCTCTTCCCCTTCCCTCGCACCTCTAATGCTGTCACAGGTACATGTCCGTGGGAGAATCCCTTGGTTCTCATAGTCTGCATTCATTTGCAGAGTTCTTATAGCATCATATAAATTCTCCTGAAGCCAGTTCTTGTCTGACCAGTAGACAGAAGGCTTTGATAGTGTTGAGGCCTTTCAGTCTAAACTTCATGGCAATAGAAAAATCAGCCAGGAAGGGCGGCAGACAGCGCCGCGGAAACACTGCTAAGGACCTGCCACCGGATCTCTATGAGCTATACAAGTCAGATCCAGAAGAGAGCTATGGAGAACGCAAGAACCGAATCCAATGGATTCAAAGACATTGTGCAGAGGAATGGTTCAAGTACAAATTCGTCACCGACGAATATGCTGAGAAGAGTACCATCAATGGCCCCTGGGAGATATTATATACAAAGGTCTTTAGCCTAAGTCAAAGTCCGAAGCTATTTCTCAAGGTTTCTACCACTGCATGATTCGTGGACCTCAGCACGCTAGTGCCGACCCATCCTCTCTGTTATGGTGTCGAGAAGATAATCTCTTCAAGCGCAACTATCAGTTTGCAAAGAACTCTGCCAAGGAAAACAAGAAGTCTTCGGGATTAGACTTCAACCCAGGCCCCTCCGCACCACGTGCTGATGGCATACGCGAAGCTGAACCCAATCTTGTTGGGCCCTTCTACAACTTAGAAGGTCTCATCACTCACATAAAAGTTCAAGGGGCAGACGTGGATCAACCTGCAGACGACGCTGATTCGGACGAAGCGCCTGCACCACCGAAGCCTGTGAAGCAAATGAAACCCAAGGCTTCAAAGCCCTCTTTAGTACCAAAGGCTTCAAATCCCTCATCTGCACCATAGGTCTCACGAGCGAAGCCTCTGGCCACTTCACCTCCTGAAGCCAGTGTGCAGTCTGAAGATCTCTCACGCATCTCCAAGTCTGCCAAGTTGAGAAAGCCCATGCAACCCACTGGTCAAGCACTCACCCCTGCTGCTGTTTTGAGAAATGAGAATGATGCCATTGATCTGTCCAGCGACGATGATCTTGGCGATGACGCTCTTGATCAATTTATCAAGAGAAAACAAGAGGTGGAAATCTTCAATGATCTTCCTCTCTTTGATGTGGAAATCTTAAACAAGTTTATTGATGAGTGGTTTTACAGCCCATATGTCAGCTTTAATGATCTTCAGCTTCCAATTGGCCTCAGCGTCTCCTTCCACGGAGCCATTGCTCCTGAGCTGGCTCTAGCTCAGAAAATTGTGGAGCTGAAGCATAAGATCGATTATGAAAAGGCTCAGTTCAAGAAGCACATGGCCAAGCTCAATGTTGAAGACATTCAAAACTTCAAGGTCATGATGCATGTGCTCAAGGAGGCATTCCACAAGAAACGAGAATAAGCAAAAGGTTCTCGCGAGCACATGAAGAATCTTGCTGCCAATGTGTTCAAGGCTACAATGAATCTGAAAAGCGCAAGGCTTTGGGGCAACCAGGCATCGACCCCAGAATGGCTGCCAAGAAAAAGAAGAAGCCAGTTGTGGCTGAACCAGAAGCATCAAGGCAGGAAGAACCTCGCATTGTCTTCCCAGCCAGTATGACAGGCTCGAAGCCTAAGGTCCCCATGGTGGCTTCAGAATTCAAGAAAACTAGAGCAGCTCAAGCTGAAGCTAGAAAGCGCAAGACCAAAGCCACCACTGATGATGCTCCCCCAACCAAGAAAAGGAAAACAAAGAAGAGAGACAGGGCTTCTCCCACTAAGCCCCTTGTTGTCGAGCCTATCTTAGTGGCTCATCTTGCGTCTAAACATCGAGAGCGCCAGTTGATAGTTCATGAGCCTGCTTCCACAGAGGCTCCTGAAGCTGAAGACAATCCAGCTGTTGACCCCACCGCAGCTGAAGACATTGGTCCTCACGACAATGTTGAAGATGATGAAGTCCTTCCTCAGATCGAGCACAATTTGGTATCATCACCTATGCTCACGCACAGCAAGCTCATCAGCATTGGTCGTCCTCTGACGCCAACTGCTTAGGATGCATCGTGGGCTGATAACCCACAACAACAAGACACCCCAAGTTCTCCCCAACCACAAGTCACCTCACCAGTGCAAGATGACGATGACTTTGAGGCCCAGCCAACTCCATCTCCACAGGCGTTGCCTGCGTTTCGCAGGCTTTGCAAAGGACCAAGGCCCCAAGCCACTCTTTCGAGCGTTCCAGAAGGAGAAGTGCACCACCGATCTGTTGCACGTCAAGTGTTCCCAGAAGCCACTCCAACTGTGAACGTCTCTTAGTCTGAAGCCCAAACGGCTGAAGATATTTCGGCTGCATCAGCCAATGATAAAGAAGAACCAAGAGTTGAAGAAGAACGAGTTGCAACTTCCCCAGTCCACCAAGATGCTGCTGCCGAGGAAAATGTGTCCAACCCTCCAGCCACACAAGTGGAGGTTGAAGCTAACGTCACCACCACCAACAACACTGCTGACGACACTGATGTCGTCATGCCCGAAGCCAATTATGAAGCACCTCAAGCCAATGTGGCACCTGAAGCCAATGTGGCCCCTAAAGCCAATGCTACACCAGACGTAATCATTCCTCCTGAAGCTATTGTGCCACTTCCAGCCCATGTCAACGAAAATGCCAATGCTCCTGTACCCCCTCCAAGACCTCATACTATTGAGCTGGCATTTGATCATGGTCAGCATGTTATGGTCCGATGGCCCATTCTGGTTCCTCCACCTGCTGCGGGTCCACAATTTGACTATCATGTCGAGCACATGCCTCAGGTCCAGAAGCCCAAGCCAAGACTTCCAAGATTCCCAGGCACTGCAACCTCACCTAGGGTCTTCAATGTGAATGGCTTCGTGGCACATAACACCTTCTTCAACAGCGCCAAGAACCCTTACTCCAAAACTCACATTTCATCGGATCGGTTCTGGAGCTATCAGCAGCGCAACTACTATTCATGCG
This sequence comes from Triticum aestivum, assembly GCF_018294505.1. NCBI lineage: Eukaryota > Viridiplantae > Streptophyta > Magnoliopsida > Poales > Poaceae > Triticum > Triticum aestivum. Next base: position 385,210,019 of record NC_057794.1, on the reverse strand, counting down.
TCTTATACAATCAAGGGCGCATATTTCCACATATGCGTCTTGACACTGAAGCTATAGCTAGCCTACCCTGTCTAGAGGAAGCGTTGGATTGCTTTAGAGACGCTGGACTCCTGCAATTTGTCATAGACAACGAACACTGGAATGAAGAGCTTCTATTACAGTTTTATGCAACTCTTCACATTCGAGGCTACAACAGGGATCCAAAGACTTGGGTCCTTGAGTGGATGACATGCAATGTCCATCATGAAGCCAAAGCTCTTGATATCATTGAGCTCACAGCCCTACCCACTCCTGGTGAATACTATGAACCAGGTTGGAGAGTAGTTTTCAGAAACCATAACCCAACATGAGCCAAATGCTGAGCATGATGAAGCCTTTGCCTCACGACGCTGAATACCCATATGAATTCTTTGTTGAAGACCTAGAGTATCTGCCTCGCACCATTTACCATATCATCAGAAAAACTCTATGGCCTGTCAAAGGACATTCATCTGCGGCGAAACTTGAAGGAGCAATGAATTCTTTGGTTTTCTATATCTTTAATGGCATCAGCTTCAATGCTCAAGGCTTCTTCATCAGGCAGTTGGCCGCATCTGGCTCCAAAATTTTTGGTCTGAAGTTCTATCCTCCATGGGTAATGCGTCTTATCAAGCTTCACTCTGCCTTCAACTATCAGCCGTCTGCGCGTAATCATCTTGTATTCTTGCCAGAGGTTGATCTGTCTGTTGAAGCTATTTACCCAGAGCCTGCTAAGGATCCGATTTATCTTCACAATGCTGATCATCAAAGCTTCACCCAGCCCATTGAAGGAGTTCAGACAATCTCTCGTGTTTATCCCTTGGCTAGTAACACACGTGCCCCTCGCGCTCAAACTGACGCCACAGGAAGCACCATTGCCCAAAGGCCTCGGAAGAGATTTCGTGTTCTCAATGACCGAGAGCTTCTCATCGCGCTACATCAGAAACAGGATAAGCATCACAACTAGCTTAAGCATCAGATGCAAAGCCTCTTGGTGGACATCAATCGCGTTCGCAATCTTGCCACCAAGAATGCCTTTGTTACACATGAAACCTGTCGGAGGTCTTGGAAGAGTTTGACATTGCTTAGTGTTGAAGCTGATCTGTAAGACGATGGCTTCAAAGAAAGATTCAAGTTTGACTCAACTCCTCCAAGGAATGCTCACTTGCCTCGGACTCCCTCACTTGAAGATTCTGACTATTCGTCCTCAGCTGCGACAGTGAATGCCAGATTCATCAATGACCAAGATGATGCCACTTAACCTCCTCCAACTTCACCGCGTGTTGACACTGCACCGAGTTCTTCTACACCACCGAACCTCAATGACGACCCTGGTGCTTCGCCTGCACCTCATGGGAACGAGTAGGCGCTCTATGTCTTCAAACCTTTTTGGTCCTTACTGACAAAAGGGGGAGAAGCATATGAGTTGATAGTCTTCAAGCGGGTCCATATGGGTGGTGGCTTTACTGGCTGCTATACATTTGCCAACTGCTTACAACTCTCGCTTTTGATACATTTGGTTCGTTTTTGAGTTGTAACACATAAACTTGATGGTCGTCTACTACCTTTTTCGACACTATGTGATGCGATGATAAATTCCGCATGTGCGACAATAAATTCCGCACGAATTCATTTTGCAGACATCCATTTTTCCTTATGCATGTCATTATCTTCATTATATCATTTCATGCATGATGAACTGTCTTCATAAGTAGAAGAGGAGCTCCACAAGTACAACCTGCCATGTGCATTTGCATTCAAAAGCAAAATACTTAAATGCACGTCTTCAGGGGGAGGCTTCCTGCTACTTACGAAGACAATACTTAAATCCATTACAATTTCACATACCTTTATCCCCGTTAAAAACTTCAACCAGATTGTCATCAATCACCAAAAGGGGGAGATTGTAAGTGCATCTAGTGCCACCCCTAGTTGGTTTTGGAGTATTGACGACAAACCTGGTTGAGGGACTAATGTGTTTGTGAGAATTGAAGGATAACACAGGTAGAAGTCCCTCATTGATTCAGTTTTCCTAGCAGAGATGACCCCTAAAAATGTATGAAGACATTGAAGTCAAAGGTGGTATGTGAAGAAATTCCCATTGAAGACTATGACAAGAAGACACATCGCGTGAAGACTATGGAGCGCGAAGACTTAGTTGTTTTGTCGTTCTTTTTCTTATTTGTTGAGTCATAGGAACCACCGTACTGTTAAGTGGGGTCCAAGTAAACCAGTCAGAATGACTGAAGTGATGCTTAACCAAAATCCTATGTCTTCGAGCAAAGACAATGAGAGAAAATATTATCCAGAGCTGGATAAGTCAGCTTTGCTTGTAGCTCAAGTAAAGTTGCCGTGTGTGTTTGAAATCTGACCGTTGGAACACATGTCAGTTCCTTAGTGACCCAGGGTCATTTCAGACCAATCAGGTCGGGTTGCCTAGTGGCTATAAATAGCCCACCACCTACACCATAAATTGGTTGGCTACTCAGAGTTAGCGTACAGCTTTTGTCATTTGAGAGCAACCCACCTCGAAGCCTTTGAGAGGGAATTCCTTGCGAGGACAAAGCCCTAAACACCCAAAGCGAAAGAGTGTTAGGCATCACTAAAGTCTTCCTGTCTGTGTGATCTGAAGACTTATTACACTTGAGGACTTTGAATCCTCCAGCCGGTTAAGCGTCGTGTTCTGAGCATCCAAGAGTCATTGTGGATCACCGGTGAACGAAGTCTGTGAAGGTTTGGAAGTCTACCTTGAAGACTTACCAGAGTGATTGGGCGAGGACTGGGTGTCCTTAGCTCAAGGTGAATAAGGTGAAGACGCGGTCTCCTGAGTTGAATCTCAGTCTCCCTAACCAGACGTACAGTTGTCACAGCAACTGGAACTGGTCCAACAAATCATTATCTTCAACGAGCCACTAGTTCTATCCTTCCCATCTCTTTATTTGCAGATTGGTCCTTGTGAAGTCATTGCCTGTTTGCATTACCTATTTGTTTTCACTATGTGACTGGTTGTTCTGATTGGCTTCTTACTATCTTCCATCTTGATTGATACTGCCTAGCTACTATTAGTCTTTGTTCTTTTATTTCATTGATTACTTGACTATGGCGTGCTTAGTGTAGTCTACCTTCCGCTGCATGGTAATAAGATTATTTCTATAGTTTGTCTTCGAAACTTCCATGTTTTGAAGATTTTCATAAAAATCGCCTATTCACCCTCACCCCTCTAGTCGATCACTAGCACGTTCACTCCCATTGTAAAAACAATGTTTTATTGAGTTATCAAGGCTGTGTTTATACTTCTGCCTGAAAGTACTATGATGCCTCCTGTGCTACCATTTATGTATATATGTATATAACTTGAAAGTTTGCAGTCGTCGGCTTCCGCCCCCACGCATATAATGCGGGGGTGTTTGCAAAAAACGCGTATTCACAATTGATCCAACGTCTTGGTCCATTAAGGAGGTGGTAGCACAGGGAACGAGGCAATCAGACTATATTGCTTTAACACTTTCACTTAGCCATAGTAGTTTGACGGTGGGACTCCTATATAGTCCCTGGTACTTCTGCACTCGTCCGAATATGGGGCACATATGTACATGACCTGGAAACGGCCCTTCGTTAATGTGGAGGAATCCTGAAGATTCTGCTAAGTCATCGAGTGGTTGACCAGTCTCGCGCTTTATCATGATAGTCAGTTTTTGGCTTTCTCTACTGAGGTGCTCATCTGGATGAACCAGGGCACAATCGCAGTAGTTCTCCCAGTGCTACCTTAGCCGATATAGCGGAACATAAGGTACCAAAACATGGGAGCCGGGCAAACCCAACATTTGACAAAAGACATGATTCGGAGCTGATGCATATAGGGCCAAACTCGCGACGCCGAAAACTCCCTAAGGTATTCGGTCTTTATAACATATGCCGGGCTGAACAATGCCCTTAATAATAGACCCCTAGTGTCCAGGTATGTGCAATGTCCTGACGTGGCCACATGCCAATAACGTCAGTATCCTTCTCGGTTGTATTGAGTATCCGGAGGATGTGAACAACAAGCGACAGTAAAAAATGTTTACGAAGGGTCTTAATCTGAAAAGAAACCTTTGAGCGGGTCCCTGTTGCATGTCTGCGCCTGTGTCTTCATTGTGCCGTGTCCTGGACGGGTGTAGCACGATTGTCATCTGTAAAAGGGAAGAATGTAGGTGAAAGTTGTCGTGCCAGAAAATTGGTTATTATCAATAAACCATTTAAATTAAAAATAAGTCGAGTTTGAGCTGGTTAGCCCTGATTACATGCGGGGGCCCCCTGGTACCGTCTATGAGGGTTTCACCATCAAACCAATCACACGTGTATGTGGTGATGCACCGGACTCGTCTAACCATGTCCATGCTCTTGACGACCTGTCATTTTTGCTAGTTGGTGAGGCCGTCTAGTGTTCAGTTGTTAAAGCCGCCGCACATTCTTCCGTGCGTAGAGAACGCTCAATGTTTCCACTAACTGTGATGGTGCCCCATGGACCAGGCATCTTGAGCTTGAGAGAAGCGTAATGCGGTATTGCATTAAAACGAGCGAAAGCCGCTCTTCCGAGTAGTGCTTGATAGCCACTTCGGAATGGTGTGATGTAGAAAGTTAACCTTTTGCTTCGGAAGTTGTCGGGAGAGCCGAATACAACCTCTAGTAATAGAGAGCCCGTATAGCAGGCCTCTAGGCCTAGTATTACTCCCTTGAAGGCAGTATTACTGTGGCTTATTTGTGTCGGGTCTATCCCTATTTTGCGGACTGTGTCCGGATATATCAGATTTAGACTACTGCAGCCGTCCATGAGGACTCGTGTGAGATGGTATCCATGTATTATTGGGTCTAACATCAAGGAAGCCAATCCTTCGTCCCGGATGCTTGTCGCGTGATCCCCGCGATCAAAAGTGATCGGGTAGGCCAACCAGGGGTTGGACCTAGGGGTGACGGGCTCAATGGCCCATGTGTTTTGGAGTGCATGTTTGCTTCTCCTCTTCGTCACATGGATTATGTTTACTATTTTAACCTCTGGTGGGAATTTTTTCTGTCCTCCAGTGTTTTGCTGGCGAGGTTCATCCTTGTCGTCGCTTGATGTCTCCCTCCTTTGTGTTCGGCGTTTATCTTACTGGCCTTCTTGAAGACCCAGCATTCTCTGTGGGTGTGATTCGCAGGTTTATCGGGGGTGCCATGAATCTGACATAGTTTGTCAAGAATCCTGTTTAGGCCAGACGGTCCCTCTCTGTTGCCTTTGAAAGGCTTTTTCCGCTGACCAGGTCGAGAGCCCCTGAAGCCGGCGTTTACCGCCGTATTATCTGGGCTATCTTCTTTATTTCGACGCTTGTTTTTGTTGCGCCGTGGTTTTCCGTTGCCATCCCTGACTTTGGATGTGCTTGGGTCGCTGTTGCTACTGCGGGCTAACCAGCTATCTTTGCCCACGCAAAAGCGGGCCATGAGGCTTGTCAGGGCTGCCATTGTTCTCGGTTTTTCTTGGCCGAGGTGTCTGGCGAGCCATTCGTCTCGGACGCTGTGTTTGAAAGCTGCTAAGGCTTCGGCGTCTGGATAGTCGACGATTTGGTTCTTCTTCGTGAGAAACTTGTTGCAAAGTTTTCGGGCGGACTCTTCGAACTGTTGAATTATATGACTTAAATCATCTGCATCCGGAGGTTGGACGTTGGTCCCTTGAAAATTAGCCCGAAAGGCGTGCTCGAGCTCCTCCCAACTTCCAATTGAGTTTTTGGGGAGGCTTTTGAGCTAGTGTCGAGCTGGTCCTTTAAGCTTGAGGGGCAAGTATTTAATGGCATGGAGATCGTCTCCGCGAGCCATCTGGATATGGAGGATAAAGTCCTCAATCCAGACCCCAGGGTCTGTGGTCCCATCGTATGCCTCTATGTTCACTGGTTTGAATCCTTCTAGGAATTCGTGGTCCAGCACCTCATCGGTGAAACATAGAGGGTGTGCGGCACCCCTGTATTGGGCTGTGCCAGGGTGTTCTGACGGTTGTAGTATTTGGTTTTGATTTTGTGCCGGAGCACGCTTCCTAGATCCATAGATGGATCTGGTCGTACCGGATTTTTGACGCAAGTCCTCATGTAGATCGTGTGTTGACTTATGTGCGACTTTGTTAGCCGCTCTATCACGGTCAGAAGGTGGTGGATACGGGCAGTTGGCCGTTTCATTTTTTGGCTGTGTGGGCTCTAAGGCCTCATTATCGAATTCAGGTAATAGCTTGCACTTTGGATAGCTCTTTGTGTGGTAACTTCCACCATACTTTGCTTCGTTGTCGATAACTTTGTTCCACCTGCTGTTGAGTGTATTTGGTGTGGCCTTAAGCCTTTGCTTCTGCTTTTTCAGACTCCTTGTTGTGGCCATAAGCCTTCTACGGAGGTTCACTTGCTCCAAGTGCATTTCCGGGATGATGTGTGCATCTTCGTCCGGACTGTTTTCCTCCCCAAAGGGGGTTTGATGAGGTTTATCCTCGGCGTCGCCGTGTTCGGAAGTTGGATCCGTACTATGTTCGCCGCTGGCAGCTTCATCGTGCTCTGCCGCCGGGGCAATGTGGTCGTCGTTTCTTCTGGAGTCGACTGGAGTGTTATTTTCTCTTGCGCTATTATCGCTGTTATTGCTGTGGCGGGACTTAGAGCGGCGCCGCTGACGTCGGCGCTTGGGTTGCTTCTTGGAGGGGCCATCCTCCGCTGTCTCTTCGCCATTGCCTTCTTTGTGTGTATCCACCATGTATATGTCATGTGATGAAGTGGCTATTTGGTGCCCTATGGGCGCTGGTTCATGTTCATCTCCTGCATCTTCGTCCATGCCGTCGATGTCTTCGGAGTCGAAGTTGAGCATGTCGGTTATGTTGTCGACAGTGGCTACTAAGTGGGTGGTGGGTGGGCAGCGAGTTTCTTCGTCGTCCGCATCTCATTCTAGTCGGACATAGTTTGGCTAAGGTTCTCCTGACAAGGAGAGAGACCTTAATGAATTTAGCACATCGTCAAAAGGCGAGTGCTGAAAGATATCCGCGGAGGTGAACTCCATAATCGGCGCCCAGTCGGATTCGATAGGCACGGATGCAGGCGGCTCGGAGTCCGTGGTCGGAGACGAATCCAGTGGTTCGGTGACACGACTCTCGTAAGGGGTGAAGTCAGTATCCAGCTCCATCGCCATTGAGAGTGCGGCCTCCATGGCGGGGTCTATCCCTCCGTCCTTGGATGGCACAATTTACTCCGGATTGAAGGTTGGAGTAGTTGCAAATGCGATCTCCCGAACACTGTCCGACGGCAGAGTTACGTCGTGCTCGTCGTGACGGTGTGGCGCACCTGACACGGGCTCGAATCCATCGAAGATCAAGTCTCCGCGGATGTCGGCAGTGTAGTTTGAGTTTCCGAATCTGACCTAATGGCCAGGGGCGTAGCTCTCGATCTTCTCCAGATGGCCAAGCGAATTGACCCGCAGTGCGAAGCCACCGAATACAAAGATCTATCCGGGGAGGAAAACCTCACCCTGGACTGCATCGCTACCATTGATCGAAGGGCCATCGAGCCTTACGGTGACGACACAGTGGAACTCTCAATGAAAGCACCAATGTCGGTGTCAAAACCGGCGGATCTCAGGTAGGGGGTCCCGAACTGTGCGTCTAAGGCGGATGGTAACAGGAGGCAGGGGACACGATGTTTACCCAGGTTCAGGCCCTCTAGATGGAGGTAATACCCTACGTCCTGCTTGATTGTTCTTGATGATATGAGTATTACAAGAGTTGATCTACCACGAGATCATAGAGGCTAAACCCTAGAAGCTAGCCTATGGTATGATTGTATGTTGTCCTACGGACTAAACCCTCCGGTTTATATAGACACTGGAGGGGGCTAGGGTTACACAGAGTCGGTTACAAGGGAGGAGATATACATATCCGTATTGCCTAGCTTGCGTTCCACGCCAAGGAGAGTCCCATCCGGACACGGGACGAAATCTTCAATCTTGTATCTTCATAGTCCAACAGTCCGGCCAAAGGATATAGTCCGGCTATCCGGAGACCCCCTAATCCAGGACTCCCTCAGCCGGCCCCATCCCCCTCTTCCACTCATTTTTATACGGGGGAGTGGGGCACCCCATAGACACACAACTTGATCATTGATCTTTAGCCGTGTGCGGTGCCCGCCTCCAGCATAATCCACCTCGGTAATATCGTAGCGGTGCTTAGGCAAAGCCCTGTTCCGGTAGCAACATCATCACCATCATCACGCCATCATGCTTACTAATCTCTCCCTCGAAGCTCTACTAGATCGTGAGTTCACGAGACATCACCGAGCCAAACGTGTGCAGATCGTGGAGGTGTCGTATCTTCGGTACTAGATCGGTCGATCGTGAAGACGTACGACTACATCAACCGCGTTCTCATAATGCTTCCGCTTACGGTGTACGAGGGTACATAGACGATACTCTCCCCTCTAGTTGCTATGCATCACCATGATCTTGCATGTGCGTAGGAAAATTTTGAAATTACTGTGTTCCCCAACAGTGGCATCCGAGCCAGGTTTATGCATAGATGTTATATGCACGAGTAGAACACAAAGGAGTTGTGGGCATGGGTATATACATATTTTTTGCTGTCACTAGTTGATTCTCGATTCAGCGGCATTGTTGGATGAAGCGGCGCAGACTGACATTACGCGTACGCTTACGCGAGACTGGTTCTACTGATGTGCTTCGCACACAGGTGGCTAGTGGGTGCCTATTTCTCCAGCTTTAGTTGAATCGGATTCAATGAACAGGGTTCTTTCTAAAGATCAAAAAGCAATCACTATACCACGTTGTGGTTTTTGATGCGTAGGTAAGAACAGTTCTTGCTCAGCCCATAGCAGGCGCGTAAAACTTGCAACAATAAAGTAGAGGACATATGACTTATCTTTGCCGGGCATGTTGTGATGTGATATGGTCAAGACATGACGCTAAATTTTATTGTATGAGATGATCATGTTTTGTAACACAGTTATAGGCAACTGGCATGAGCCATATGGTTGTCGCTTTATTGTATGAAATACAATCGCCATGTAATTGCTTTACTTTATTACTAAGCGGTAGCGATAGTCGTAGAAGCAATAGTTGGCGAGACAACAACGATGCTTCAATGGAGATCAAGGTGTCAAGCCAGTGATGATGGTGATCATGACGGTGCTTTGGAGATGGAGATCAAAGGCACAAGATGATGATGGCCATATCATATCACTACAAAAAAAGACACATCCGTGACATTTTGGGCCGAACGAAATTTTTTTCTGTCATACATATGACACTTCTATGACGGTAATTGTGACAAAACCCGGTATCATCATAGATGTGGTGGGCTCCTACTTCTATGACAAAAAATCATGACAGAAAATGTGCTTTTCGTCCTGGGCGGGCCGGAGACGCAGCTGCATGACATTCTTTGGGCCGTGCATGATGGAAAAAACCGTGGTAGAAGCGAGGGGGAGGAAAATTTCGGGGAGTTCCCGGTTGCGGTCGGAGGTCGGGGGCTGAGTGATGCACGCTTCTCTCTTACATGTACGCGCGCGTGTGTGCGAGGAGTTGGCTCTAACTGAACCCGAGCGAGGCGTTGGGCTCTAACTGAACCCGAGCAATTGCACTGCAGGCTACGCATTACTGAACCCGAGCGATCGATCGATGGCTGTTAACTGAACCCGATCGAGCGATTCCTTCGCTACTTGTGCTAACTAAAGCCGATCCATGCTGCCTCTGGATGAACAGTGAGCATTGCAGGGGGTTTGGATGAACAGTTCTCGGTGGGGGTGGATGAACAGGACCCCGTGGTACTGCCTCTGGATGAACAGGACCCCGATCGATCGAGCCGGTTGGGGCTGGATGAACAGGACCCCGTGGAGGGCTGGATGAACAGGACCACCCTGTGGAGGGCTGGATGAACAGGACCACCCCGTGGAGGGCAGGATGAACAGTAGACAGTGGAGGGCAGGATGAATAGTAGCCTGTGGAGGGGTGGTTGAATAGGAGCCCGTGGAGAGGGCTGGTTGAACAGTAGCCGGTGGAGTAGCGCACGGTGGAGGCTCGATGAACAGGAGCCTGTGGATGAACAGTCGCAGGTGGAGGCTGGAGGAGGTCGACGGTGGATGAACAGTAGCTCGTGGAGGCTGGAAGGGGTCTACGGTGGAGATGAACAGTATCCCGTGGAGTCCCGTTTTGCGGTACGCCACACCCCTCCCGATGAACAGCACCCCCGTTTCGACAGTAGCGCTCCAACACAAGTACGTTTCCTCCGTTTTGTGGTACGCCACACCCCTCCCAATGAATAGGACCCCCTTTTCGACCGTAGGAGGTCCGTTTCCTCCTTTTTGCGATACGCCAGACCCCTCCCGGTCAACAGGATCCCGTTTAGAACGTGGCCCGTCGAACACAAGGCCGTTTCCTCCGTTCTGCGGTACGCCAGGCCTTGTTTCCATCGCCTGTTCCGTCCAAGCCCTCCCGATGAACACGACGCATTCCGTTACCTCCCCATGAACATGATGAATTCCATTGCCTCCCCATGAACACGACGCATTCCGTTGCCTCCCCATGTACACGACGCATTCCGTTCCCTCCCCATGAACACGAGGACGACGCTGTTTCTATGTTCTGACCCAGCCATGTACACGAGCCCTGGCCGTACGTATGCACGAGTAGGCGTTCGAGACCCCGCCCGTATGTACACATACGTGGCCGTATTTTCTTTCTTGCACCCTAGCCGCTGTACGTACGTGTACATGCTACATGTGCACCTCTACTACAACACGTCTGCGCGTCTACATCCACCAGTATATATGTACGTACACGTTCACGACCAGAATGACAACGCTACGTACGCTTCGACTAGGTGGGTCCCGACTGTCAGGCACTTCTTTGCGTGCGAAGATGTAGCTGGTGGGTCCCAGCAGTCAGGGGCAAACATTTTTTTCGCGAAATACGGTGGCCCGTCCGGCGGGTCCCTGCTATCAGGTGGAGGAATAATTATTTTGCACGTAATAAGGAGGCACTTCCTTGCTGCGGCCGTGGACCCAGCTGTCAGCCTCTCCACGTACAGTACACGTCCGATAGAAGCCGTTCCTTGACCACGTTGACCACGCCGCGCCGAGAGCACCAGGGCGGTGGACGACGGCAAAGCCTAGGAAGGGGACGACGCAGAGCCGGGGAAGACGCGACAGTGGAAGCCCACGCGTAGAGGAGTACGGGGGTTCACTGGTTCTCTACGGTGTGAGGCTGCCGTCGCCGCAGAATAACAGGGGGTGTGGGTGAGTAGAGGGATGGCCTGGCCAGCGGTGGGAGTAGTAGGGGGCGGTGAGGCCTCCGCCGCATCGCAGCCGGCCACGGGAGACAGGAGCACGAGGCACGACCGGCGCTGGTTTGGGCGGCTGGAGCAAGAAGTCCAGAGGTTGAAGAGGCACTACGGCCCGTTGGATGGACATCGTACGGTCACTTGAGCTAGAATCGTGCATATTGACTAAGTTGACAAAGCCCTCCGTCCATGTCAACTTAGTAGGCCCACAAGTCAGCCTCCCACCAAGGTGGGTCCCAGCTAGCAGGGGGTATTCATTTTTTTCTGCATAATAAGGAGGCACTTCTAGTGGGTCTGCATAATAAGGAGGCACTTCTGGATATACTGGTGGGCATCCGGCGGGTCCCTGCTGTCAGGTGGAGGAATAATTATTTTCCGCGTAATAAGGAGGCACTTTCTTGCGGCTGCCGTGGACCCAGCTGTCAGCCTCTGCACGTACAGTATTCTTCCGATGGAATTCGGTCGTTGACCACATTGACCACGCCGCGCCGAGAGCACCACGGCAGTGGACGACGGTGAGGCCTAGGAAGGGGACGACATGGAGCCGGGGAAGACGCGGTAGTGGATGCCCACGCGGAGAGGAGTACGAGGGTTCACTGGTTCGGTTGCGCTGCCGTCACCACGGAATAACAGGGGGTGTGGGTGAGTGGAGTGGAGGGATGGCCTGGCCAGCGGTGGGAGTAGTATGGGGGCGGTGAGGCCTCCGCGGCAGCACAGCCGGCCACGGGAGGCAGGAGCAGGTGGCACGACCGGCGCTGCTTTGGGCGGCTGGAGCAAGAAGACCAGAGGTTGAAGAAGCACTACGGCCGTTGGATGGACATCGTACGGTCAGTCGAGCTAGAATCGTGCATATTAACTAAGTTGACAAAGACCTTCGTCCCCGTCAACTTAGTAGGCCCACTCTACTGGGTCCCAGCTAGCAGGGGGAGTATTTATTTTTTTGTTCGTGATAAGGAGGCACTTCCTTGCGTGCGAAGATATAGCTGGTGGGTCCGAGCTGTCAGCGGCGGTTACGTTTTTTTCGCGAAAGACAAAGGCCGTTTTGGTGGGTCCCAAATGTCAGGTGGAGGAAATCATTATTTTCCGCGTAATAAGGAGGCATTTCCTTGCGTGCGGCCGTGGACCCAGCTATCAGCCTCTCCACGTACAGTCCACTTCAGATGCATGTCGGTCGTTGACCACACTGACCACGCCACGCCGAGAGCACCAGGGCGGTGGACGATGGCGAGGCCTAGGAAGGGAACGACACAAAGGCAGGGAAGACTCGGCCGTTGTTTTTGTTTCCCACTGTCACACCCTAGCTAGTTCATGCATTAGAGTGTTGCATCATGTTTATTCTTTCATCAGAAACCTGAAATGGGGATGACAGAACCCCCAGTCCCCTCTCAAACCAATTAGGGTTTACTAAAAACTTTTTCAATGAACCTGAAATGCCTTCTAAAATGCCCATCATTTTTGTCTTGGTTCGGAACCTCTGCCAAAAGTGATGCACATTTTCCTAGGCCATCTTAGGGTTTTTGAATTAAATCATAAATATTTGAATTTGGGCATTTAAAATTATATAAAATATTTAAATGCTCAAATATCTCCAAACTAAAATGTTTCATGTTGGAAATAATCCAACTATGGACCAGGAGTAGTTTGGTGATTTTAGGAGTTGCCTAAGTATTTTATTTAATTCAATAAAGTTGCAGAAGTATTAAAAAATACAGAAAACAGAAAAAATGGAAAAACTTACCTAACGCCAGCTCCCGGCCCACCTGCCGGCCCAGCCCAGCGCCGCTCCAGCGAGCTGCTTGCCGGCCAGGCAGGCAGGCAGGTGCCCGACGGCGACCGCAGCGCGCGCCACGCACCTGCTCGCCGCCTCGCCGCTCCCCTCGCCCGGTGACGTCGTGGATCGGCCTCCCTCTCTCCCCCGAACCCCCCAGACACCCCCTCTCCTCTCCAGCTCCTCCCCCTCGCGCTCCCCCGCCATGACCGACGCCACCACCGCCGTGCCTACGTCGTAGCCGTGCTCCCCGCCGCCCGTGCGTCCTCTCATCGTGTCCAGGAGCTCCGCCGTTGTCCACTTCATCGAGCAAGCCGAGCCCCGAGCGCTCGCAACGCCCGAGTCCACCGCAACGACCTCGCCCGAACCGCCATCGCCGGAGATCCCCTTCAACGCCGTCGTCGCTCCGGTCCATCCCCGGCCGCAGCAAGGGCTTCGTCGCACTCACTGTGAGCTTAGCCATCTTCCCCCCTCCTTTTCTTGCTCCCGAGCTGTGTAGCGACCTCCCGGAGCTCAACCGCACCCACCGCCGTGGAGCTCGTCGCCGACGTGCTCCCGGTCACCCTCCGACCACTCCACGGTGTCCATCATGCTCACCGCGTCACGTAGCACCTAGCCAGCTACTCCCCGCGCCTCACCGACCCCTCTAGCGTCAAGTTCGTCTTCGGTCGAACCCCGTTGGCCGCCAAAGTCGTCGCCGGCGCCAACTCCGGCCACCCCGACCCCAACGGACTCCACCAAGAGCTGCGGCTCGTCCTCAGCTCCACTCCGGTGGTCTCCGCGGCCCATTTGGTGGCCGAAACAGCCAAAACCACTTCCGCCGCCGCGTCGGGCTCGCCGGCAGCTAAACACCGGTGCAGCCGACCCGGGTTTGACCACGGGTGGGCCCTGGTTGACTCCCCTGAGTCTATGACATGTGGGGCCCAGCCCTGTTAATTAAACAGGTTTAGTTTTAATTAAACTTTAATTAATCTAATCACACTGACACGCGGGACCCACTGTCAGGTTTGACCCGGACGTGTCCCGTTGACCTGCTGACGTCACACTGACGTTAGGCTGATGCAATAATTGATTTTCTGGAATTAATCTAATATAGGAAATTCCAGAATATAGTTTAAACTTTAAAAATTCATAACTTTTATTATGTAACTCCAAATCAGACAAATTATATATGAAAAATGATCAGAAAAATCCAATCTATCCATCTGTACTATTTTCATGCATGATTAAACAAGTTAACCTGATGTTTAATGCAGAACAAGGAAAAACACTTTAAAGGGCCATGTTTGAGTTTGAAATTTGAATCTTTGATTCAAATTGGTTCAAACCCTTCTGGTCTTAGTTGCATTAGCCCAACACACTCATATTGCTATGTTTCATGCATGCATCATATTGTTGCACATTGTTTGGTGATGGTTGTGTATCGGTGTTCTTTGCGGCAGGTTCTGCCTCCGAGGAGTATCGTGATTACCCTAACGAAGAACCGTATCAGTGCATCGAACCATCAGGCAAGCAACCAACCATTTGATCATATCGATACAATCCCATGTTCTCGCTCCTGCTCTCTTTTACTGCATTAAGACAACGCGTTTCAAACTGCTGTGTGCTACGGTAGTTGAACCCACTTCCTCTGCATGACCTGTCATTGCCACAGTAACTAGATGAAACCCACTAGCATGTGTAGGAGTTGATTGAGCCATATGTATGTGTTGTTCCTACCTTGCTATGCCTGCTATGCTTAGAGTCGTGTCAGGTCTGGTTCATCTGGGTGATGGGCTAGAGTGAAATGATTATGTCGGTAATGAGAGTGGTGTGGTGAACACGATTTGGTAAAGGTATCGATGAGAGGCCATGTAGGAGTACATGGTGGGTTGTTTCATTGAAGCCGACCTTAAGCACTGAGATCTGTATGTGTGATTTAAGATACAGCTACTACCATGCATTGGGCCCTGAAATATGACCCCGCTCGACTTCTTATTCACCCTAGCTCTCTGTCCAGGAGTTGCAAGTAGTTTCTGGTGTTTGTAGCCTACTGGAGGCCGTGGACAGCGCTGACCGTAGGGGTGGGCTGTGATGCGGTAGGTACGTGGCCGGGTGTACCGAATACCCGTTAGGTATCTCGGGAACCCTGTTCACATCGTTCGGGGCCGTATGGGAAACCTCGGCCGGACTCCCTGCGGATGGAACCTGGATAGGCGATAAACCTGGACTAGAGGCTTAGGTGTTTAGGTAGGTCGTGGTCTACACCCACGTCGGCTTTCGCTTGAAGTCTGCCGAGCACATGTCGTGTGCAGACGCTAAGTGGTGGAAACATGTATGAAGAAGTACACCCCTGCAGGGTTATCATGATCTATTCGAATAGCCGCGTCCGCGGTAAAGGACTACTTGGTTGCCTATACAGTTCATAGACAAGTAAACGGAAACTACTAAAAGCCTCAAGATAAGTGTGAGTGCCGAGGATGGCTCTTCCGTAGGAAGACGGAGGTGGATCCTCGGTAGTGTATTGAATTGGTGAGTAGTGGACTCGTGTACGCAAAACCATTTCAAGTTGGAGTCTCGTAGGTTAGCCTAGCCAAGAGTCAAAGCTGGCTTGCTGCAACAACTCCACCAACCCTTCTTGATAATATGCATGTATGTAGGATCTGATGTAAGTCTTGCTGAGTACCTTTGTACTCATGTTGCTATAATTTACATTTTTACAGAAGACGCTGCAACCCCTTCTGATGGGTTCTACGTAGACGTTGACATCAATGAGTAGGCTAAGGCCCAGGTGGTGATCCTGAGCTTGTGAAGGACCACGTAGTATAGCTAGGCTTTCCAAGCCTCTTTTTTTTACTAGTTGTCTGTACTCAGACAAGTTACTTCCGCTGCTGGTTTGTATGACTGTATGACTTGAATGCTAGGTCGTGTGACCCGTACCTGTGTGTATGATTATGTATGGCTCCCTGAGCCTTAAATAAAGTACTTGTGTCGTAGAGTCATGTTGTGATGCCATGTTGTATTTGCACATATCGAGCATACTGTGTGTATGTTATTGAAATGCTTGGTATGTGTGGGATCTGACTATCTAGTTGTTTATCTTTAGTAGCCTCTCTTACCGGGAAATGTCTCCTAGTGTCTCCACTGAGCCATGGTAGCTTGCTACTGCTCCGGAACACTTAGGCTGGCCGACATGTGTCCTTCTTCGTTCCTGTGTCTGTCCCTTCGGGGAAATGTCACGCATTGAGTACCGGAGTCCTGTTAGCCCGCTACAGCCCGGTTTACCGGAGTCCTGCTAGCCCAGTGCTACAGCCCAGACCCACTTGCTGATGACCGACACGTTCGTTGCTGGGTCATGGATGCCTGTCCCTGTAAGTCTGTGCCACTTTGGGTTTACGACTAGTCATGTCAGCCCGGGCTCCTTAACATATGGATGCTAGCGACACTATCATATACGTGAGCCAAAAGGCGCAAACGGTCCCGGGCAAAGGTAAGGCGACACCCGTGGGGATACTGTGCGTGAGGCCGCAAAGTGATATGAGGTGTTACAGGCTAGATCGATGTGACATCGAGTCGGGGTCCTGACAGCGTTGGCATCAGAGCCGGACTGCCTGTAGGTTCTCCAAGCCAAACTGGTCGATGTTGAGTCTAGAAATTCTTTAGTTATATGTAGGGGAATTGTTTGTGGGTTGGAACGTAAGGCTCTTTTTACTCCTTTATCTTATGACATTCTGATCTGAGTCAGTCTATTCTTCCACCGGGGGTTAAGGAATTAGGATCTTTCTCTCTATCAGGATCACGTGTTACTAATCAGTAGTACCTTATAGGTTTGATGAATACAAGCCTAGTTCAGTTCTACTACCACATTATGTTGTTAGGATGGACTCAGAACTTTGATATGATGATGTTGAGTGTGTATGAAATCCTTTGTCAAATGTCTCAAAATCCTTCTTGAGCATTTACAGCTGTTATGCTGCCGAAATTTTGCTAGAAATTCTAATGCCTTTGCATTATGGTTGTGCTTTCAGATGGCCACTCGCGACCTCAATCAAGTGGTTCGCCTGACTCGATGCCTAGATGTACCCGGCCATACCGCCATGTTGGTCAGGGTAATGACTGAGGCTGGATACCGTTGGTATCCTGAGTACACGGTCGAAGAGCAATTTCGAGACTTTAATCAAAGCCAGTATCTCTGCACTGTCAGGATATTTCCATCTTATCCTGGATCCACCGAGCCCCTTCACTGCTCCTATGGACTCGGGGTTACTATTGAGATGGCTGTGCAGGACGCCGCCTACTCTATGATGACCATCATGCGAGTCAGGTCTGGCCTATTTCGGGACTCTGATTTCTGGTATATGCCAGGATCACTTCCGGGAGCACAAGGGTATCTCCAGGCTATCTATGCTGACCCCACTCAGGAGGATTCACGGACTCGCACCACTGCTGAGATGCTCGAGGATAAGGACCGTGAAAATCGGGCCTTGAGGTTAGAGCTCTTCAATACCCGTGCTGACCATTGGGCCACATTGACTCGGTTTGCACCGGCGGTGCAAGCTGGATATTTGGATATGCGCGATCTCTATCCTGTGAGATCTGCTTTGCCAGACGTGATGGGTTGGCATGATGTAGGAGGCATCACCCCACCTCGCGGTCCCCGCAGGCCACCGTCTGTTGGTCCAAGACCTCATCCTAGCCCCTATGGTCCACAAGCTCTGCGAGATCGTCTGTTTCCGGATGATCATGTTGAGCTTCCAGGCTATGGAGGTGACTTCTACGAGGACTACTACGGATCGGTCTGAGTTAGTGGTAGTATCACTAGTTTGATCTAGTTGTGTCGTCTATCGTCCTACGTGAACCGTGGGATATGACCTAGTTTGTACCGCCTTCTGGAGGTGTAGAAAAATAATGTATAGGAGCTTGGGATGCCTCCGATGAGATGTAATCCTCTTTTCACCGTAATAGTACCTTGTTTGGTCTTGTACTAAACCCTGTATGGTGTGTATGACGATGGAATAAAGAAGCAGTTTCTGTATCTACCATGTCATACGGATGATCATCTTGCATTCCGAGTTATTCCTTACATTCTGTATCCTATGTCGGAATTTTATCATTCTGACTAAATCATTGTCTTGTTTACCTAGGATGGTCAACACGCGCACTAACCCTGCTCCTCAAGAGCAGGCCGAAGGCAGTGAAGTCAGGAATGCAAATCTGCCTCATCCTCCTTCCCTAGCCGAGGTTATGATGGAAGCCGAAAGAAACAAGCGGGAGACCAACCGTTTGTTGGAGCGTATTGAACAGAACACAGCACACCATCAGAGGACTAACGTGGTGTCACTCAGTGATTTATCAAGTTACATCCACCCACGTTCCACCACTCCGTCGAGCCTCTCGACGCTGATGACTGGCTTCGCAGTATCTCTCACAAGCTGCGTTCCGCGCTAGTAGCTGAGGCTGACAAGGTCACCTTTGCTGCATATCATCTTGAAGGCCCCGCCAGTCTATGGTGGGAGAATTATGGAGCTATGCGCCCAGCGGGCCATGTCACTACTTGGGCTGAATTCAGCGAGGCTTTCCGTGAACATCACATTCCGGAGGGTCTCATGGACCGTAAACGTGAGGAATTTTGCAGTTTCACTCAGGGCCGACTCTCTGTGGATGCTTACAGCAGGGAGTTCGGTAACCTCGCACGATATGCCAACTGAGGAAGTTTCTACCGATGCCAAGAAGCAAGCAAGGTTCCGTAAGGGGCTTAGTCCTAAGCTTCGCCGCGACCTCCGTCTGCATGAGTGCACATCTTTTCAGAAGCTTGTTAACAAGGCCATCAGTGCTGAGACTGGTCAGACTGATTATGACGCAACACGTAAGCATGGCCGTGATGTGGGTTCCTCATCCGGTGCTGGTCCTCAGAAGCGCCGCGTGTGGGTGCCCAACACTGCCCTGCCACCCAGGTTCACACCGAGGCCATCCTTCCAGGCGCCTCGCCCCGTTCAACAGTCTGCACCAGCCAAGCCCTATGGGGGTCCAACCAACAGTGCTCCTCCATGCACCAGTTCCGTGACTTGTTTCAAGTGTGGGGAATCTGGCCACTATATGCGTGAGTGTCCCCAAACCAACCCCAACCAATCTACTAAAGCTGTTGGTCGTGGCAAGCCGACAGGTAAAGTGTTCCACGCCAAGCCGGCCACCGCTACACGTGGCCATGTCAACTGTATCTCTGCCGAAGAAGCTCAAGAGGATCCCAACGTCGTTCTCGGTATGCTCCTTGTTAATTGCCACCCGGCATCTGTTCTTTTCGATACAGGAGCATCTCATTCATTTATATCCGAGAACTATGCTCGTTTGCATAACACCGCATTCTGTGACATGCCATCCACTATGGAAATTTCTACTCCCGGTTCTAGATGGCAAAATTCCAGGGTAAGTTATGGAAATGAAATCCAAGTCGACAGACTTGTTTTCCTTGCATCTTTGATAGCTCTCAAATTTTCAGATATTAATATCATTTTGGGTATGGACTGGATGTCAGCTCATCATGCCAAAATTGATTGCTTCTCTAGGACTGTTCAACTCACTCATCCTTCGGGGAAGATAGTCAATGTCTTGACCCAGATAGCCAAGCGACAGTTATATTCTCTTAACGCCAACCCTTTGCCAGACCTTGAGGACGTTCCGGTAGTCCGTGATTTCCCGGATGTCTTCCCAGAGGAATTGCCAGGTGTTCCACTTGACAGGGATGTTGAGTTCGTAATAGATCTCATTCCAGGAACCGTCCCGATTGCTAGAAGACCCTATAAGATGGCACCACTAGAACTAGCCGAGCTTAAGAAACAACTCGATGAGTCCTTGAAAAAGGGTTTCATCCGACCTAGTTCATCTCCGTGGGCTTGCCCCGTCCTCTTCGTCAAGAAGAAGGATGGTACGGACCGGATGGTTGTAGATTATCAACCTGTTAATTTGGTCACAATCAAGAACAAATATCCGCTCCCCAGGATCAACGACCTGTATGATCAGCTCGCTGGATCCTCAATCTTCTCCAAAATGGATTTGAGGTTGGGCTACCATCAAATCAAAATCAGAAACGGGGACATCCCTAAAACGGCCTTTGTTACTCGTTATGGCCAATACGAGTACACCGTCATGTCCTTCGGTTTAACCAACGCTCCAGCCACCTTTTCTCGGTTAATGAACTCAATCTTCATGGAGTATTTGGATAAATTCGTCGTGGTTTACCTCGATGATATACTCATCTACTCCAAGAGCGAGGAAGAACATGCCGAACATCTAAGGCTAGTGTTGAAGAAACTTCGAGAGCATCGCCTTTATGCCAAATTTTCTAAATGTGAATTCTGGTTGTCAGAAGTGACCTATCTGGGTCATGTAATATCTGGTAAAGGTATTGCTGTTAACCCTGAGCGAGTTCAAGCCGTCCTTAATTGGACTCCACCTGAATCGGTCAAGCAAGTTCGGAGTTTTCTGGGCTTAGCGAGCTATTGCCGTCGCTTTGTCGAAAACTTCTCCAAAGTTGCTAAACCTCTAACCGAACTCCTCAAGAAAGATAAGAAGTTCGAATGGACTCCACAATGTGAGCACAGCTTTCAGGAACTGAAAAGACGCCTGACTTCTGCTCCCGTACTGGTACCGCCAGACTTCTCTAAGGACTTTTTATCTACTGCGACGCCTCGCGACAAGGACTAGGTTGCATTCTCATGCAAGATCGACACGTAATTGCTTACGCCTCACGGCAATTGCACCCACATGAGGAGAATTATCCTACTCATGATCTAGAGCTTGCAGCCGTAGTCTATGCACTTAAAACCTGGCGACATTACCTTCTTGGTAATCGTTGCGAAATATTCACTGATCACCAAAGTCTGAAGTACATCTTCACCCAACCGGATTTGAATCTCAGGCAAAGACGTTGGGTCGAGTTGATCACAGATTTCGACTTAGGAATAACCTACACCCCAGGGAAAGCCAATGTCATGGCTGATGCGCTAAGTCGTAAATCTTATTGTAACAACCTGATGTTACAACAAAGTCAACCGCTTCTCCATGAGGAATTTCGGAAGCTTAACCTTCACATTGTTCCTCAAGGATTTCTTTCCACCTTGGTAGCGAAACCTACTCTTACGGATCAAATCATCGCTGCCCAAAAGCGAGATAAGGGAATATCTAAAATCAAGGAGAACATTGCTAGCGGAGGTGCTAGTTGTTTCTCCACAAATGATCATGGTGTTGTGTACTTTGAGAACCGTTTAGTGGTTCCCAAGAACCATCATCTACGGCAGTTGATCCTTAAGGAAGCTCATGAATCTCCTCTCACCATTCATCCCGGTAGTACCAAGATGTATCAGGACCTATGCCAGAGGTTCTGGTGGACTAGGATGAAGAGAGAAATTGCTCAGTATATTGCTAACTGCGACGTCTGCCGTCGTGTAAAAGCAGAGCATCAACGGCCTGCTGGCATCCTTCAACCCTTAGCTATTCCTGAATGGAAATGGGATAAAATTGGTATGGATTTCATTACCGGTTTTCCCAGGACCAAGAGAGGGAATAATGCTATCTTCGTCGTTGTCGATCGTCTTTCCAAAGTGGCCCATTTCTTACCTGTTCGTGAGAGTATAACCGCTAGTCAGCTGGCAGACTTATACATCTCCCGAATAGTGTCTCTCCATGGTGTTCCTTTGGAAATCAACTCGAATCGAGGAAGTCTTTTCACCTCTCGATTTTGGGAAAGCTTCCAAAATGCTATGGGAACCCGCCTTTCCTTTAGCACCGCCTTTCACCCTCAATCAAGTGGTCAGGTAGAACGCGACAACCAGATTCTAGAAGACATGCTTCGAGCCTCTGTTATCTCATTCGGAATGGAATGGGAGAAATGCCTTCCATTTGCCGAATTTGCTTATAACAACAGCTATCAATCTAGCTTGGGTAAAGCCCCTTTTGAAGTTCTCTATGGACGACGGTGTCGAACACCCCTTAACTGGTCAGAGACCGGGGAAAGACAATTCTTTGGCCCGGATATGATTCAGGAAGCAGAAGAGCAAGTTCGCATCGTTCGTGAAAAGTTGAAAACAGCCCAATCTCGTCAGAAGAGTCAATATGACCGAAAACATAAGGCTATGACTTTTGAGGTTGACGAGAAAGCTTACCATCAGGTTACTCCTCTGAAGGGAACCCATCATTTCGGTATCAAAGGAAAATTGGCTCCTCGTTACATTGGACCTTTTTGCATTCTCGCTAAACGAGGAGAAGTTGCCTACCAGTTGGAACTACCTCCGCATCTCTCCAGAGTCCACGATGTCTTCCACGTTTCTCAACTCAGGTGTTGCTTCTCGGATCCTATCCGTGGAGTGGACCACGAAACGCTTGATCTCCAAGATAATCTTACATATCGAGAGTACCCCATTCGTATCCTCGATCAGGCCGAGCGTACCACTCGACGTCATAATATCAAGTTTCTCAAAGTACAATGGTCGCACCATTCTGAGGATGAAGCAACTTGGGAAAGGGAAGATCGTCTTCGACTTGAGTATCCCGCCTTCTTCCCGGAGGAACCCAAATCTCGGGACGAGATTCTTTTGAGTGGGGGTGAGTTGTCACACCCTAGCTAGTCATGCATCAGAGTGTGTGCATCATGTTTAAAATTCCATTTAATTTGAAATGGGGATTTGTGAAACCCTCAGAATCATTTCTGAAAAAATGACCCAAATAAAAATTTCTCCAAAAGGGTCCAAGAAAATGCTCATGTTGCTCTCTGAAAATATTGGGCAGAGATAAAAATCAAACCAATATTTTTAAGAGCTCATAGGTATTTATTTTGGGCATTTGGAATTAATGCATAAATATTTGCATTGGAAATATATTATTTATATATATTAATATATGTCCAAATATTATGCCATTTATAAAGGAGCTCTGGAATAATATATCTAGCTCCTGCAAAAATTGGCATAAGTTAAATAAATGATTTAATATATTTTTTTAAATCAAAACAAATGTCAAAAATTAGAAAATACAGAAAACAGAAAAAATGGAAAAACTTACCTGACGCCAGCTCCTGGCCCACTGCCGGCCCAGCCAGCGCCGCTCCAGCGAGCTGCTTGTCGGCCAGGCAGGCAGGCAGGTGCCCGACGGCGACCGCAGCGCGCGCCACGCACCTGCTCGCCGCCTCGCCGCTCCCTCGCCCGGTGACGTCGTGGATCGGCCTCCCTCTCTCCCCCGAACCCCCAGACACCCCCTCTCCTCTCCAGCTCCTCCCCTCGCGCTCCCCCGCCATGACCGACGCCACCACCGCCGTGCCTACGTCGTAGCCGTGCTCCCCGCCGCCGCTGTCCACTTCATCGAGCAAGCTGAGCCCCGAGCGCTCGCAACGCCCGAGTACACCGCAACAACCTCGCCCGAACCACCGTCGCCGGAGATCCCCTTCAACGCCATCGTCGCTCCGGTCCATCCCCGGCCGCAGCAAGGGCTTCGTCGCACTCACTGTGAGCTTAGCCATCTTCCCCCCTCCTTTTCTTGCTCCCGAGCTGTGTAGCGACCTCCCGGAGCTCAACCGCACCCCGCCGTGGAGCTCGTCGCCGACGTGCTCCCGGTCACCCTCCGACCACTCCACGGTGTCCATCATGCTCACCGCGTCACGTAGCACCTAGCCAGCTACTCCCCGCGCCTCACCGACCCCTCTAGCGTCAAGTTCGTCTTCGGCCGAACCCCGGTGGCTGCCAAAGTCGTCGCCGGCGCCAACTCCGGCCACCCCGACCCCAACGGACTCCACCAAGAGCTGCGGCTCGTCCTCAGCTCCACTCCGGTGGTCTCCGCGACCCATTTGGTGGCCGAAACAGCCAAAACCACTTCCGCCGCCGCGTCGGGCTCGCCGGCGGCTAAACGCCGGTGCAGCCGACCCGGGTTTGACCACGGGTGGGCCCTGGTTGACTCCCGTGAGTCTATGACAGGTGGGGCCCAGCCCTGTTAATTAAACAGGTTTAGTTTTAATTAAACTTTAATTGATCTAATCACACTGACATGCGGGACCCACTGTCAGGTTTGACCCGGACGTGTCCCGTTGACCTGCTGACGTCACACTGACGTCAGGCTGACGCAATAATTGATTTTCTGGAATTAATCTAATATAGGAAATTCCGGAATATAGTTTAAACTTTAAAAATTCATAACTTTTATTCTGTAACTCCAAATCAAACAAATTATATATGAAAAATGATCAGAAAAATCCAATCTATCCATCTGTACTATTTTCATGCATGATTAAACAAGTTAACCTGATGTTTAATGCAGAACAAGGAAAAACACTTTAAAGGGCCATGTTTGAGTTTGAAATTTGAATCTTTGATTCAAATTGGTTCAAACCCTTCTGGTCTTAGTTGCATTAGCCCAACACACTCATATTGCTATGTTTCATGCATGCATCATATTGTTGCACATTGTTTGGTGATGGTTGTGTATTGGTGTTCTTTGCGGCAGGTTCTGCCTCCGAGGAGTACCGTGATTACCCTAACGAAGAACCGTATCAGTGCATCGAACCATCAGGCAAGCAGCCAACCATTTGATCATATCGATACAATCCCATGTTCTCGCTCCTGCTCTCTTTTACTGCATTAAGACAACGCGTTTCAAACTGCTGTGTGCTACGGTAGTTGAACCCACTTCCTCTGCATGACCTGTCATTGCCACAGTAACTAGATGAAACCCACTAGCATGTGTAGGAGTTGATTGAGCCATATGTATGTGTTGTTCCTACCTTGCTATGCCTGCTATGCTTAGAGTCGTGTCAGGTCTGGTTCATCTGGGTGATGGGCTAGAGTGAAATGATTATGTCGGTAATGAGAGTGGTGTGGTGAACACGATTTGGTAAAGGTATCGATGAGAGGCCATGTAGGAGTACATGGTGGGTTGTTTCATTGAAGCCGACCTTAAGCACTGAGATCTGTATGTGTGATTTAAGATACAGCTACTACCATGCATTGGGCCCTGAAATATGACCCCGCTCGACTTCTTATTCACCCTAGCTCTCTTTCCAGGAGTTGCAAGTAGTTTCTGGTGTTTGTAGCCTACTGGAGGCCGTGGACAGCGCTGACCGTAGGGGTGGGCTGTGATGCGGTAGGTACGTGGCCGGGTGTACCGAATACCCGTTAGGTATCTCGGGAACCCTGTTCACATCGTTCGGGGCCATATGGGAAACCTCGGTCGGACTCCCTGCGGATGGAACCTGGATAGGCGATAAACCTGGACTAGAGGCTTAGGTGTTTAGGTAGGTCGTGGTCTACACCCACGTCGGCTTTTGCTTGAAGTCTGCCGAGCACATGTCGTGTGCAGACGCTAAGTGGTGGAAACATGTATGAAGAAGTACACCCCTGCAGGGTTATCATGATCTATTCGAATAACCGCGTCCGCGGTAAAGGACTACTTGGTTGCCTATACAGTTCATAGACAAGTAAACGGAAACTACTAAAAGCCTCAAGATAAGTGTGAGTGCCGAGGATGGCTCTTCCGTAGGAAGACGGAGGTGGATCCTCGGTAGCGTATTGAATTGGTGAGTAGTGGACTCGTGTACGCAAAACCATTTGAAGTTGGAGTCTCGTAGGTTAGCCTAGCCAAGAGTCAAAGCTGGCTTGCTGCAATAACTTCACCAACCCTTCTTGATAATATGCATGTATGTAGGATCTGATGTAAGTCTTGCTGAGTACCTTTGTACTCATGTTGCTATAATTTACATTTTTTACAGAAGACGCTGCAACCCCTTCTGATGGGTTCTACGTAGACGTTGACATCAATGAGTAGGCTAAGGCCCAGGTGGTGATCCTGAGCTTGTGAAGGACCATGTAGTATAGCTAGGCTTTCCAAGCCTCTTTTTTTTACTAGTTGTCTGTACTCAGACAAGTTACTTCCGCTGCTGGTTTGTATGACTGTATGACTTGAATGCTGGGTCGTGTGACCCGTACCTGTGTGTATGATTATGTATGGCTCCCTGAGCCTTAAATAAAGTACTTGTGTCGTAGAGTCATGTTGTGATGCCATGTTGTATTTGCACATATCGAGCATACTGTGTGTATGTTATTGAAATGCTTGGTATGTGTGGGATCTGACTATCTAGTTGTTTATCTTTAGTAGCCTCTCTTACCGGGAAATGTCTCCTAGTGTATCCACTGAGCCATGGTAGCTTGCTACTGCTCCGGAACACTTAGGCTGGCCGGCATGTGTCCTTCTTCGTTCCTGTGTCTGTCCCTTCGGGGAAATGTCACGCATTGAGTACCGGAGGCCTGTTAGCCCGCTACAGCCCGGTTTACCGAAGTCCTGCTAGCCCAGTGTTACAGCCCGGACCCACTTGCTGATGACCGACACGTTCGTTGCTGGGTCATGGATGCCTGTCCCTGTAAGTCTGTGCCACTTTGGGTTTACAACTAGTCATGTCAGCCCGGGCTCCTTAACATATGGATGCTAGCGACACTATCATATACGTGAGCCAAAAGGCGCAAACGGTCCCGGGCAAAGGTAAGGCGACACCCGTGGGGATACCGTGCGTGAGGCCGCAAAGTGATATGAGGTGTTACAGGCTAGATCGATGTGTCATCGAGTCGGGGTCCTGACACCCACGCGGAGGGGAGTAGAACTGTACGAGGGTTTACTGGTTCGTCTGCCGTCGCCGGAGAATAACAGCAGGTGTGGGTGAGTAGAGGGATGGCTAGGCCAGCGATGGGAGTACGTGGGGCGGTGAGGCCTGCGCGGCAGCACAGCCGGCCGCGGGGAGGAGGGAGTAGGCAGTCCCGCTGGTGCTTGTTTGAGCGGCTGGTGTAGGAAGAGCAGAGATTGAAGAAGCACGACGGCCGTTGGATGGACATCCAACAGTATACACGCCATCTGTGAAAAGCCTCAAATCTGTGGAA
The DNA here is from genome assembly GCF_018294505.1 of Triticum aestivum. Classification (NCBI taxonomy): domain Eukaryota; kingdom Viridiplantae; phylum Streptophyta; class Magnoliopsida; order Poales; family Poaceae; genus Triticum; species Triticum aestivum. The sequence continues at coordinate 385,183,027 of NC_057794.1, read as the reverse complement.
AACAACATACAGCCCATCTGCCATTATTTCAAATAATTTACAGCCCATTTGCTAATTCTTATGGGTTTTTTGGAGCCCATATTCTTTATGTTAGAATTACAGCCCATATTGTGGCCACGGTTAAAAAATTATACGAAATTTTGCATATGTCGGTGCGGTATGAACTGTTTTGAATCCCGAAATTTCGAGTCACATTCAGACTGATTTAAAAATAAATGTATATCAATATAAAATCAAATAAATTGTCCATGCATAAAAATCAATGCAATTTGAAATCTCGAAATGAAAAAAGATATTTGAAAATAATTGCCGGGTTGATGTGTTTTAAAAATGTACAACCCATTTCTCATTACTGATAGGCCATTTTCTCGGCCAGCCGAATGAAGCTCTCCTCATCTTGAAAGATTTGCTGCCCAACAGGCCTGATAAAGCGACTTACTTGACAAATCACAAAAGAACCGTGCTAGCCATTTTCAGAAAGAAAAAAAACTACTGGGCTGGTCTGTGGTAAACATAAAAGAAAAGGCTGTCTAGACAGGCCAGAGTGTCCCGCACAACCCAGTTGACACCCTGCTTCTGTCTCAAAAACAAATTAGATAAATGCCAATCCAATTATGGCGATTCATAAAAATGGCACTACAATTTCCAAACTTTGAAAAATGCCACTGCAATTTTTGCAAAATTTGAAAAACGCCACTCCAGACTTCAAAAAATGCCACTAGAAATGGCATGAAATGGCATTTTTCAAAGTTTGGAAATTGCAGTGGCATTTCTCGGTTACACCAGATTTGGAGTGGCATTTATCAAATTAACCCAAAACAAAAATAACTGGGCGAGCTGCTGGGTCCCTGGTGTCAGCCGCTCGTTGTGCAATTCTCTCGTTTATTGACTACGTTGACAATGGCATGGGACCCAAATGTCAGAAATCCACTAGGAGAAGCCATTTTTTTATTGGCTTGAAATAAGGAGACACTTGCTTGCGTACTGCCAAGACTTTGGCGGGTCCCTGCTATCATCCTCTCCACGTACAATCATCTCCTGATTGTGTACGCGTCAACTTGCTAGGCCCACAAGTCAGCCTCGAAACCGTGGAGGACAAATACAACCCATTAAAAAAATAACAGCACATTACATACGTTCAAACGAAAAGTTCAACATTCAGAGCAAAGTAACAGGTCTGATCCACATATAGAGTACTGAACTTCCACGTTGACAACCATCATAGCCAAGTTAACTATCTACTCCCACTAACACTCTAGTAGCATACAAGTACTAACTTACTCTTAGCTAACTAGACGATGCCGGCCGCCATCTGCTGTCCATGCTAAACGCCAGCACCAGCGTCCTCTGCCTCACCTCGGACTTGCCAAAGGTGCGATAGCGCGCGTTGCTCACACGTGTTGGCCCTTTCCATGCCGGCGTGGTCCACCGAAGCTTCGGCTTCCAAGAGGGAAACCCACTTGACATGTTGGTAGTAAAAATCAGCGTCGCGAACGCGTGCGTGCCCGACAGCCTCCAGGTCTATTTTGCCGGGCGCCGGCCTCCACATAGTCGGCCCAGTTGCGAGTGCTCTGCTCGCGACTCAGAGCGTCGGTGCGCTGTTGTTCCATGTCCCGCTGGTGGCGCAAATCGGCGATACGCTGCTCCTCCGCCAGGCGGTTGCGCTCCAACAACTCCTGCTCCTCCGCCATGCGGTCACGCTCCAACAACTCCTCGATCTCTGCATTGCCATCTAAAGACAGATAAAATGCCTCCTCCCTCCGTCTGCCTTCCAGTGAAAACCTGAACACTAGTTCCGGCGGTGACCGCCTCTGGCGTAGCCTACCGCGGACGGGCGGGGGCATGGCGGACATGGCGAGCGACGTCGGGCCGGTGGGGGCTTATGAGGATATGGCGAGTTGGGTCACGGTGGCACCTGAGAAGGCCGGGAAACAGTACTTATAGGTGGAAGGTAGCACGACGGTCATCGGAATTCAATGCATAATAGCTTACCGCGCCAGCTTGCCTTGGAAAACTAGAGAAACTGAAATTATGACTGTGCCGTCCCGTCCCGTCTGGGTCGCACGCCGGCATGGCGGTCAAACGAGTGCACTCGAATCATCTCCCTCCTTATCAATAATGATTCCACGGATTTAAAGCGTATATTTTTTCACATCAGTTAGCTGCCTTAATTATGGCCGGCTACATGCAGGCACTCAGAATCACTCGCAGGCAGTATGCGAAGCAGCATGCAACGAGTCGCAGCCGAGGCCACGCATGCAGCCACTTAAATCGCTAGAATTAATTAGGCTTAAACTTCTGCATGCCGTTAATTATTGCCATGCCTTGGTCTTGCTGCTTTGCTCACGGGACAAATAAATCCCGGACGGAGGGAGTACCTTGGTTGGTGAGAGGTTTAAATTAAGCCCTGCAAATTGGAAAGGAGGTACTAGTACGTGCGTGATCCGCTATTTATTCGTGTAGGATCGAGTAGGTCGTTTCTTGAATTGAGCCCTGCAAACCGGAAAGGAGGTAGTACGTGCATGATCCGCTATTTATCCGTGTAGGACCGATAGTGTAGCTTGTCAGTTTCTTCAGAGGTAGGCATTTTTATCCATGTAGGATCGATAGTGTAGCCTGTCAGTTTCTTCAGAGGTAGGCATTTTTATTCAAAAAACTGCCACTTCGCATCTTGCGTCGCAAATAAAACTACCAAGAGCGCATTTGTAGGCTAGCTAGTGATCGATCAGTAACTTGTAAACACTGAGCGAACAGAAATAAGTAACTGTTAATGCATCTCAATGATTCACAGATCATATACAAATATGTAGCTCCAAAAGCAAAGATCAGCCACTTCAAATCTTGCATCGCAACTAAAACTAACTAGTACAATTCCCATACATAAGATCAACATGTTAATGCATCTCAATGTTTCACAGATCATATACAAATATGTAGCTCCAAAAGCAGAGATCTAGAAAAAACGTCTGTTCTGCCTACTAACATGGATGCTTCTCTTGGCCAACATTTAGTACAGACTGAAAGACAAATTTGTTTGTGAAGTCTACAATTCCTCTTGCAAACGTAAGTGGTTTCACCAACAGCTGGAACCATGAGAATGAACCACACATGATGGAGGAACATCCACTACAATATGATTTGGTCTTCTCTCGATCACACCGCGAGACTATTTTCGGAATACAAACTTTAACTTAGGAAAAATGATGCCCATTGTATAATCAGACCAAAGCAATGAATCACCTAGTGTTGGCCAATAAATAGTACAGTACTACTTTTCTGCAGTCCATGAAGTGACTACCTAATCTTTCTGTGTCTATTTTCAAATGGCACTGCATGCAGTGACTATACTATTCTCTTGTGCAGTTCAACCAAAATTGTGGACACTTTGTTTGTTTGCTAAATAGCAACGGGCAGACATCTTTGTCTGCACAAATATCAAGCAGCTAGTAAACATACACCACACCTTGTATTTTCGGTTTAAACATGTCTCTTCCGCTTAGCATCTGTCATGTTCTACACTGGACAATCTGATATAGTATGTTTTGCCTTGGACAATTTCATACTGAATTGATTTGCTGGTTCAGAGCAGAAAAATAGCGCCTATTCTTCATCAGACCAAGGATATCCATGTTCGCAGTGATGGAAGAGGTGAAATCAATACAACCGAAATTGAGCATCCAATCATTGAATCTTGTCCTGCACCTCCAATGTAGGTCCACCCTGCCAATAAATTCACATGCAAACCACTAGTATTACTATCTAGTGACAGTACAACAAGAGTAGCAAACCATGTACCATCGTAATGAACAACTCGTAGTGCCACCAATTGGATATAAAGGTTTGGAAAAAAAACATGCTCCTAATGTTGAGCATCCCTGTTTGCATAGATATTGAAAGTGTGATTACTCTAAAAGTGGCACTAGGTGAAGCATAGACTCACAAATATAAGCATTCCAATTTCATAATGGGAAAAGGTAGAAAGACTGTTTCTAACCACTTGTTTGAAGGAATAAATAAAGCAACAACGGCTGATGTCAGGAAGGCATACATAGTTTTTTCTGAAAAACTGAGCCATTCCTAACCCTTCCTCTTCTTTTAAGCAAATTTTGTGCAGTTCTACTAAAATAAAATGCCATCACCGCCTTGACAGTTCAGTGACACTGTACAAAAGGAAATGACATAACATTACATCATGATGTCAGGTATGTAGTCGACAGGCATCAGAGACAAACATACAGACCTCCTATGATAACATAATGAACATTAATTTTAATAAAGGTGTGACTAGCTTTACCGGGATAATTTGAGTGAACTCTACACCCTTTGTTCATTAATATAAGACGTTTTCGTGGTTCAATTTAACGTACCCAAATGTCTAGTATTTAGAAAACCAGGTAGTAGTTTTCTTGAGCACATATCTAGGAAAGCTTGCCACACTTTATTTATGTCCATATGCTAATGCAACACCATTCGAATACTACAAATATACACTAATCCAGTGGCTAGTGCAATAGTATAGTACTTAGTTTATTATAGGGTATGGTACAATGGTTTTACTGAACAGATTTCAATAAACTCTAGCACTGGAAGGTTTCTATAAGAATTACCAATACAAAATGTAAAGGTAACAATTTTCAGCATTGGTATACTAGCTCTGCATGAGCATTAAACCAAATACAAAAGTCTGAAGGTAACTAGAATTATTAACTAATGACAGTAAAAAAAATTGCAAACCATGTACCTCCAAGGTAAATATCATTTCGAACTCGGGGGGACCTTAAAAATTGCTATCCCAATCTTGATAATCGATCAAACATAAAAACTTGATCGATCGAATCAAGAGAACAGCCGGAGGAGGAGGTGCCCACTCTTGACCTTTCCTCTTGTCTTCCTAATTGTCTATGCAGTTTAACCAAAATAAAATGACATCAGTGCCTTGGCATTTTGGTGACACTGTACAAAAAATTAACTTATCTCATGAAAGTGAGGTATGTAATCTATAAGCATTAACAGTGCAAAAATCTGAAGGTAGTAACAAGTTTCATCGTTTGTATACTGGCTATGCAACAACATTAGAATGCCTTAGCTGAAAAATCTTTAATACATCCACAATCAACAGCTAACCCTGAAATAATCTAGTGACATTAAATGGCATTGCTTAAATTTATCGGTGGCATTAGACTGAGAGTGGCATTAGTTAAATGTGGCATCGCTTTAGCAGTAGCATTGCTTGACTTGACTGCTGGCATTATACTAACAGCAAAAAAAAGTGGCAATAAGAGCATGGGAGGCCCATTTGGACAGTGGGCGCACCAGTACGATGTACCTCCATGGACACAGAGTGGTGAGGGGGGTATGGTTGCCCAGAGCAACAAATATCCAGGCAGCATATGTGGATTACATCCCATTTTCTCTCTCTTTAGCCACCTTTTTCCTATGCGAGGACAACAAACCAATCGACCTGGTCATTCTCTATTGCATTGTCATGCCTTTCTACCCTTCTTCAACCAAGAGACATGAGACACATTCCTTAGCTACTAATTTTTCCCTTTTCAACCTAGATGCGGGTTCGATGCCTACTCTCTTGGACAGTACAGTCTCCCTTCCTTTCCTTATTCAACCCAGACATGGATTAGTCTGCATGAAGTAGGGTTTCCTTTAATAGTGCAAATTATGGTTTTTGTCTACGTGGCCAGCAAAGCAAAGGAGAGCAAATTGGGAAGATGGTGGAGCGGAAAAAGATCCACATGCAACGACGTGGCAGATGGGGCAATAGAACAAGGTTATGGTTCGAAAAGAGGTAGCATACCTGAGGGTCGGCGGGAAGTGGCTTTGCTCGTGGTCGTCGTCCTCCGCACACACTATGGCAGCGAGCTTGGGGATGGAGGCCATCCCACGCGGGCGCTAGGTCTGAGAGGACGTCCTTGTCGTTAGTGCGTGACCTTAGCAAGAAGGTGGTAGTGTGAGAAGCAAGTGTGAGAAGCAAGTGTTCAGCCCTTAGCAAGAAAGCGCTCAAGCTCCAGCCTACATATCTTTTTTATACTACTAGTACTGGAGGTGGAGTAGTGGTAGAGTAGTTTATATTTTCTCTGTGCAAAGTACCAGTTAGTCGTGCTTCAAAACTGATCGGCACGCCATTAGAAAAATAAAGGTCAATACCTGATGCGGCACCTCGGGCCAACGCGGCAAGATCGCATTTTGCACGAGAAATTACACACCATGTTTCGTTGACATGTGGTCCCGTTCCAACATATCAGTGAGAAGACGGCGAGTAGTAGGAGTATTTCTGAACGGACGTGTAGGCCGGGGCGCCTCTTCGTGAACCGTGGCAAACTCGCAACCGTCCACCGACTCTTCGCCTTTCCCTCTCAATTTGGAACTGCTATCGCACGCTCTTCCTCTCCCTCCTCCATTTTCCTTCAGCCCTTCACCCTTTCTTCTGCCATTGTTCGATCGTCTTCTCCATGGAGGGAACAGGCCGGAAACAACCCCATTATTCTTGCCCCGATTTGAAAGATGACGTGGTGGAGGAACTCATTGATCGGTGCGACGTCATCACCTTGGCTAGCATGGCAGGCTCGTTCAAGCCCATTCTCGACTCAACTAATAACATCATTACAAAGAACCCAAGAGTCAAGGAGCGGTTTGATCTCCCCTATCCTCTTCGCCGTGACCCTGATGATGACTGGCGCCGGCACGACGGAGGCCTCGCCCTATGCAAGTTGTTGCCACTTGATAATGATACGTATGATGTTAAGATGCCGTTGCTTGAGGGAAAGGCTTGGGCGGGCGCAAATGGAGATTGGGTTGTTTACATTGGTTCCAACTGCGAGTGGGAACTTGTGAATGTCTACACTCATGACTGGGTTCCATTTCCAAAAATCTCAGCAGACTGCCCAGAGGTTGAGCACACTGGTATTGTACACATGTTCAAATACGATCATGGTGAGTCTCTTCTACGGAAGATAGCAATTTGTCGAGTTCCCAACCGCTCTTGGAATTACAACAACTATCACGTTGTTGCTATCTTCCACAAGCTTGTTGCTGTCCTTTGTGGTTCGACTCGATGGACATTGCTCAAAAATCAGTTTTTGTACACGGATGAGTACTGTGATGCAATTCAATACGAGGGCCTTGTGTTTGCTGCCACCACTAGTGGCACTGTTTTTGCATGTCATCCTCATAGTTTCGGTACGTTTGTCTTCCACCGTAATTCTAATTGTTTCATCCACATGCATGCGGGTTAGCAAGTTTCCCTTTACTAATTAACCTTCTTCTTGTGTTTCCAAGGTCCTATGAACATCCCACCACCTATACTTGAAATTTTTTATAACTAAGGGGGAGATGACGATGGTGATGATCACGAGCATGAGGACGAGCAGCGCCCATATACTCTGTGGTGCCTGGCAACTAGTTCCGATGGATCACCTCTTCTTGTGTGTATACAGCCCACTGATGATGTTACTACTAAGGAAGCAGGTGTAGTCTCCCATGGTCGCACTCTCCGGACCTATTCCAACACCCGTTGCATGGTATTCGGGATGGATACTAGTGTGCTAGCGCCAACTCCTTCTCCCTGGTACAGAATTGATAGTCTTGGAGAAAACTCGCTCTTCCTTGGACAAAACTATCCGATGATGGTGAAAGGCGATCCAACTGCTATTGACACAACATTAACAGTTCCATTTATGAGAAGCAACTGTGTCTATACCTCGGACATTTGTGTGGTTCCCTACCCTGGTACTGATATAGTAGGCCGCTTCAGCCTGGATGATCAGTCTTGCGTTGGTTTCCGGATCGACAATCGATGGTCCGTCCCAGAGAATCACTTGTGGTTCAAAGCAAGCGTTTCCAACACCGAGGAATGGTTGAGTTGAAGTTCATTTCATTGCTTGTTATTTGTTGTGTGGTGAAAACTTTAGTATTTATAGTGTATCCTCGTTGTCGATGTGGGTTGATGACCTGTTGTATGTAATAAAATGATATGCTGTGATAAACTTACTAAATTTATGAATGGCTTTTGAGTCGCTTCTCTGAGTGAGTGTTGCGATGAGGCAAAAAAATATTTTTCGAATAGATAATTGTACGTGCATTGCAACAGCTTATCGGATGAGGCCAATCAACAATAGTAGTACACTATTTGTACTAGCTTCACATGCTTCACGCGTCGGGCGGGTGTTTTTACTGTAGCCATATGTTAATGTGTTCGCTGTACGTAACCAGCACCTCAAATCCTCGATACTAGTACTACATAGTAGGAGTAAGTAGTAGGAGTAGTAGGGTGGCATGGGCCAGAACAAGCATTCATGTCCAGGAGTACGGCACACGCCACCACCACGACATCCATCTGACACCATATTATTTCTTGGAGTCCATGCTAGCGCAATCTCTTCAACCTCGTTGTTTCTCTAACTTCAGCCATCACGCGGCGGGCGAGGTGGGGGTTTGCCGATAGTCGGTTTCCTTAACTACGGTCCCACTTGTAAGGCCAACTCCAACGCACGACCCCAAACTGACCTCCGTTTTGCATGAACTCCAATGATAATTTTGACTAGAAAAGCAAGACCAAAGAAAACAAGAACCACAAGAATACATTTTACTACTCCTGTAAGTTGGATTAGTGCCTTCTCGATGCATTCATTATTGATCTGCGGAGGCTCGATCTTGCGTGCTTCTTTCTTCTTCGAGTGTAAAGAAGTAGACGTTGCTTCCTCGCATCTAGTCTCATGTCTAGCCTCTATTCTAGTAGGAGTATCAACAAGTGCACTAATCTCATCTCTAGCCTCTGTGCTAGCTAAAAGTGACAGAACATCTCACTACTAGGAAAAGGGCTATAGATGGAATTGACACTAATGGCGCACCAGACATGTGGTGCGCCATTACTATATACTAATGGCGCACCATCTGTTGGTGCGCCATTAGTGTGGAAAACACTAATGGCGCACCAGGCACACGGTGCGCCACTAGTAACAAAATGTTTTTTTTTCATTTTTTCAAACATACTAATGGCGCTTCCGGGCAGAGTGCGCCACTACTGTATTTTTTTTACTTTTTTGCAAAACTACTAATGGCGCACCATTGCATAGTGCGCCATTACTAGTTTAAACTAGTAATGGCGCACTGTGCCACGGTGCGCCATTAGTATAAAAATCATTTTTTTACTTTTTTGCAAAACTACTAATGGCGCATGTCTGTGTGGTGCGCCATTAGTATGTTGGGTTACTAATGGCGCATGTCTCTGTGGTGCGCCATTAGCACCCCCGCACCCTCCCCCCGCTCCACCGCCGCCGCCGACCCCCCGCACCCTCTTCCCCGCTCCACCGCTACCGACGACCCACCGCACCCTCCCCCGCTCCACCGCCGCCGCCGACCCACCGCACCCTCCCCCGCTCCACCGCCGCCGACAACCCACCACACCCTCCCCCGCTCCACCGCCGTCGACGACCCCCCGCACCCTCCCCTGCTCCACCGCCGCCGATGACCAACCGCATCCTCCCCTGCTCCACCGCCGTCGACGACCCACCGCACCCTCCCCCGCTCCACTGCCGCCACTGACACCCCGCACCCTCCCCCACTTTTTGATGATATTTTTAAATAACAAATTTGATGATATTTTCAAATAAGAAATTTGATGATATTTTCAAATAACAAATTGGATGATATTTTCAATTAAAAATAAAAACAAATTTGATGATATTTTCAAAAAAAATTTGATGATATTTGATGATATCTTTAGTTCTAGTCCTCCTGAAAATAACAAATTTGATAAAAAAACTAATTATTAGATGCAACAAGAAATAATGAAAAAATAGTTACTAATGGCGCACCAGAGGCGGGTGCGCCATTGCTATCAGAAAAAAAAGTTACTAATGGCGCACCAGAGGAGGGTGCGCCATTGCTATCAGAAAAAAACTACTAATGGCGCACCAGAGGGTGGTGCGCCATTGCTATAGTGTCTAGCTGGATACCCCTTCGCTCGATCCCCCCTTCCCTCTCCCTCGCTAGATCCCCCTTCCCTCCCCCGCCACAACCGCTCCGACGACCCTCGGCCCGCTCCGACGACCCCCGGCCCGCTCCGACGACCCCCGCGCCCGCTCCACACCCGCTCTGGCTCCCCCACGCCCGCTCCACACCCTAGCACCTCCCCACTTCCCCTCCCCTCGTGCTGCTTCACCCGACTAGGTCGTCCCCGTCGACACCGCATCGTCCCCGCGACCACCGTCATCCCCGCACCCCACCAAGGAGTCCAGGAGCTTTGCAATGTTCTTCTACGTCATCTACGGCCAGCCGTTCGAGCTCGACGACTCTGCATCGTGCGGATCGAGGTCTTCTTCCACCTCCGGCCACCGCGGCCTCATCGTCGATCCGTGCCACCTTGTCAACCCCGGCCCCGCACGAGCTCGCCATCGTCTTCCTCTCGGTGAGCTCCACCAGTTCCCCTTCCCCCCCTCTCGGTGACCTAGCTGTCTGGCTTAAGTTGGAGGCTGCAATGGAAGAGTTCATTCAGAAAAAAATACAGGCTTTAAAGATGATTTTTTCTTACTATTGCCATGTTTTTTCAATTTATCAAGCTCCAGCACAAATATCCGATAGTATTTGGGCTGCAGTTAGTGTACTGATTAGTTGGATATTTGAGTAGTATTGTCAACAGTAATAACTTTTACATGTTTGCATTGCTTCCAAGAGTAACAGCAGGTGCTTAGGACACCTTTAGGAGATCTACTCATCTCTAATCATGCTACTCAAGGATAGGAACTGTAGTCTTCTCTAATCTGCTTGTGCTAGGTTGTTCTACAGTTCAAGATTTACTCCTTAACTGAATTCTGTAACTAACAAACCTAGCTCTTGCAAGTAACAACATGTTCAAGATCAAGGTTGACAGTATGTTCTGACAGTATAAGAGTAGGAATTCTATGTTGTTTCTAAAAGCTCTACAATATCCAGATTTTATGATATTTGTACATCCAGTTTTTGTGGTTAGATATCTGACAGTATAAGAGTATGTTCTGACAGTATAAGAGTAGTATAAGAGTATAAGCGTAGTATATCCAGTTTTTGTGGTTAGATATCTGAATTGAGAAAAAACATAGCTTTTGTGGTCTCCATATACTACTAATACTACTACTGTATTTCATTTCAAAGTTCAAAATGCTGGTACTGAGATTTTCATTTCCAATGAGTGATGTTTTTCCTAGCAGTAGAAAAATAGCAGTAGCCATGTACTAGGAGTGCATTTTTTTTCTAGGGTGATGGTTAGATCTAGTGAGTACTGCATTGCTTTTGTCCAACTTTTGATAGGACCAAGGAAATGAGTGCTCGAAAGCATGCCCATGCGTTTGCCCCCTCTTTATGCCCTTTTCTTTTGAACAGGAAAAGAGGGTCATAACCCTTGTAATTATGCACAAGCTCTTTGCTTTATACCCACAAAAAATGTTGGTTCATGGCTGGCTAACTGCAGGTCCAGCCAACTGGTAGGTGGGTGTAGATGCTTGAATTGCATAGGGCCAACTAACTGCCCCTTGAAGGGGGCAAACAAGATGTTGTTGATACATAAATGTAGTTTTCAGTATTCTGTCCAAACTGAAAACTGTTAAGAAAACCATGTGTTTTTTGGTCAAAATCTGCATGTAAAACTAAAATAATCTCCTAGTAGTTAACTGTTATGGACAATTGTCAATTTTCTGTAATGATGATGGAACATTATAAAGCATTGTACTCCAGTGTATATGAAGGATACAAAAAATTTAGCAACTTCTCTGATTTTATAGAGTTGTTCTTATACGGGTGAAACTACACTTGTTTTTAGGCTAGTGCAGGGTGTTGCTTCTTCTGTATGGGCCAACTATGTCACAAATAAATTGTTCCTTCTTCTGAATTTGACAAGTAATGACTTGCAAAGATGATGATCATCTTGCTAGTTTGCTGGGTTTTGTCTCCGACCATTGTGTCATGATGAATTTGCAGGTACCCCGAGAGGCCCTTGAGTTTGCCAGAATGTCGATTAACTTCCGTTCCGGCAAATTCGGGTACTCCATATGTCATATTTTCAGCAAAGGTCATGCCGAAATTTTCCGTGAATTTTAGCATGACTTTGCTAAAAATAGGACATATGGGGTACTTGCAACTAATGCATTGGCCGGGGTATCTTAGTACTTAATTAAGTAGGATCAACTGCCCCGCCATTCTTGTTGCATTAAACCATAGGTGGCAATAGAGCCAAGTGATTAGTTCCATGTGATTAGGCCCAACCTAGGGTGCCTCGGCATCGATGAACCCTAAATGATGAAAACTGAACTTGGCTTCTATAGGGTGCCTCAGTGTCGATGAGAACCTAAATGATGTACACTTAGGCTTTTAGGGTGCCTCGGCGTCGAAAAACCCTAAATGATAAAAGCTTAGCTTTTCGGATGCCTCGGTGTTGACAAACCCTAAATGATGAGACCATGATCTTGTTCTTTGAAAATAACCAACTTTTTGACCAAACTTTTTTCCTATTTAGAGTGAAACATGGCCCACAACGATGAGGCCGGCAGTTCGGGCGGCAAGCAATTCTGGGAGCTGTCCCAGGAGTTGGAGGAAGAACCTCACCGCTATGAGGACACCGCGGAAGACACCGATCCTGACTACACAACCCCTAGTGGCGTCGGGGATCAGACCGCTGATGATGGCACCGCGGATGCCACCACTGATGATGGCAGCGCACGCACAGATGGCAGCCAACCGAAGAGGCAATGGAAGGACCGGCGCCCGAACGTGCTCGGCACAGTCAGGGAGGAATTTACTAAAGTGAACTCCGACGGGCATCCGATGGCACCCAAACACGTAGTCAGGGGGTACTCGATTCAGCTCGGGTGCATTCTCCGGAGCACCGCCTCGATCAACACTGAGAACCTAAGGCATAAGGACCGAGGGAATTTGTGCAGCCTCCTCTTCACGAAGCTACACAAACTATACAAGTTCCCCGCTGAGTTCGCAATCACACGCCTCTCAGGTAATAAAGTGAACGGTGCCGCCCTCACGACAATGAGCACAGCCCTGTCTACATGGAAAAGCACGATGAAGGCAATGATTGACAAAGGTGATAGTTATGAGAAGATCAAGGCGAAATATCCTTTGATTAGCAAAGATGACTACAAGGAGTTCAAGATCAAGTGCAATAGCCCCGCAACCTCTGAATCAAGTCGGTGGGGAAAGAAATGCGGCAAGTGAACATAGGGGTCCACCAACTCGGTCCCGGCGGTTACAGAGTGGCGGAGCCTGTATGGGATAAGGAGGACGTGGAGCGTGCCGAGCAAGGCCAACTGCCCCGCTTCGAGAAATATAGTGCCAAGCATACCAGGAACTTTCTCAGGGCCCGGTACAAGGAGGACCCAGTAACAAAGGAGATTACCACGGATCTGAAGACCAAGGAGCTTGAGCTTGTTCTAGTAAGGAATACACCCCGCGTAATTAGCTCCATATGGTTGCATTCTAATTAATCCCCAATATTTCTATATGGTTCACGTTCCTTCCGCAGGACAAAGAAAGCAGTAGCGCAGGGTCGTCTCAGAGCTCCCCTTTCGACACCCCTTTGAATAGGGCGTTGAACGTAATGAAAAACAGGGATAAGCTCAATAAGCCGACGTCAGCTGGTCGTGTGGCCGACAAAGGCTTGTCCACAAAATGGTCGTCATACTATGCCGCTGGTGGGTGAAAGGAGAAAAAGACTAGCTCGGAAAGCCAGTGACGCGAGGTTGAAGCACTCAAGGCGCAAGTGGCGCAGATTCCGGAGATGGTCCAAGAGAAAGTGCAACAACAACTGGGATCGACGCTCACCGGCATTATGCCTACCTTGATTCATGGGATAACAACATGGATTGCGGGTGGCCAACAGGGGCCGCCCCCGATTCCCAGCTTCACGGCCAGCAACTCGCACAACACGCAAGCGGCGCCATTGGTGTCTCGGGCGGTGGCTGTATTGGTGTCTACGGTGGCGGCGCCATTGGTGTCTCCGGCGGCGGCGGCATTGGTGTCTCCGACGACGGCATTGGAGCTTAATGCACCCGGGTGAACGCCGGCCGGCACCTCGCCAGCAAGTGGCCCCTCCGTTAGTTGCACGCCCGCCGTTGGCGGTGCCTCGACATTAGCCGAGCTCGATGGCATCATGGTAACTAAGCCTCTTGGCTGAGGACTTCATCTCCTTGCCTTTGACTGGGCATCCCTGATGCCCTACATGTTTTCGCAGGGCGCCACCAACGTTCCTTGCACTCTCCTGCACTTCGTGGGCGGCGAGTTGGTCGATGTCGCCAAGGGCAGGATCGTTCAACCGGGCCACCCCGTGTTCCACGGTAATCCGATGCCACCCACAATGTATAGGGTTGAAGTGGTTCGGGTGCTGCCATGCTGCGACGAGCTGTTACCTCCGATTCGACCCGCTGGGGCCGACGAAGAAGATGAGATGGCCCTCAGCGCCTGCGTAAGCTAGCCCCTGCTTTGTCCGAAGAGCCAGATTCGTTTGGGGGCGGGGGACACCACCCCACAGACAAGACCGCCAGTCGTGCCGGCGCCAAGCCATGGCAAGAACGCTGCAACGCTACCGGACATGCCGGACATCCCTATGGCACAAGATCCGGACATGCATATGGCACAGGATCCGGACGACGATGACAATGATGATGGTACATTTACCAACGTCGATAAGTACTTTGACAAACATGGGTACGGTGACGAGTTTTGCGGGCCTCCTTCTCAAGAACCCAAACAAGACGACCGCGATCTAGCTGGTACGGCGGAGAAACCCAATTGCAACAGCCGTCATCTGGCATTCAGTTCTCAGGAGACGGCTCCAGCTGCCGCCTTCAACGTGCCTTAGATAGCGGAGGTGCCAAATATTATCAGCCCCAACACGCTCAAGAAGGCAGTCTGTGAGCAGAACTCGGAACCATTACAGCAGATCAAGAAGAAGGGCCGGAAATGGCAGACTAAAAAGGCCGCCGGTGCGAGCCAGCCGGCACCGAGTACGATCCGTGCTCAGGACGGGCCACCTTCACCTAAGGATATCTCGAGGAGGGTGCATGTGGCGGGTAGGGCGATGCTACCGACGAATATGCTCAATGCTGCAACCGGTGCTATGCAGAGTCTGCACGACAGTGTTCTTTCTTTGGAGAAGCGGCGTCTCAGAGAGAATGATGTGGCATACCCGGTTTTCGTGGCCAAGGTGCCAGAGGTCAAGGGCTTTGTGGATGGCTCCATCAGGGGTATGATCGTCCTGCGGTTTGATGACATCTTTGCTATGTTCAACCTTCATCCGCTGCACTACGCCTTCGTTCGGCTGTTTTCGCTGAGTATGGAGATGCGGATCATTAGAGACAAGACCCCGGACATCGTGATCGTTGACCCCTTCTACATGCGTGCCAAGCTCTTGAGCAGCGCTGGGGACCGCCAAGTCGCGAGTTCACACCTCGAAGACGTCATTCTGGCAAACCCAGATAAGGATAACTTCCTTGTGGCTTACTTTCCCAAGTAAGTCATCCCTTAACCGCCCCGTAACATATGATTTCTTAGATTTCGATCATTCTTTTTTTTCTAACATTCCGTGTTCTGTGCAGTGACACACATTGCACACTCATCCTCTTAAGCCCGAAATATTCCATGGCCACGTATTTCGACCCGAACGGTAACTCCAAGATAGACTACACAAATATCAAGAAAGTTCTTGATGATGTTCTCCCCGGCTACGCCAAATCTGGAGGCACCTTCACCAGGGCCGTTCATAAGTATGGCAAGCACATGTTCGCCCACAATACGACGTTCTGCTGCGTCAAGTAGCCGCCTGGCGGTTAGAAGGATGCCTACTACGCCCTCCATCACATGAGGGCGATCGTAAGGGACCATCATCACCTTCTGCTACCAAATAATCTCAAAGATTGGGCCGCGAGCTTGTCGGCAATCCAGGACGCGGACATCAGACACGAATTCTTTCGCATCCAGTCGGAGTTTGCGGACATCATCCATCAAGATGTCCTTCATACCTCGGGGCAGTTCTTCCTCAGATATCAACCATCCAACATTGAGATAGACGGAATGCTAAAAATGCAGGTTGACAACGCCCGCGATTTCATGACCATCACGACAGATGGCGGCTTCATCCATGCTCCTATCCATGAGTCGAGTCAAAAGTAGTGATGTGTAGTTCTGAAACATTGATTGGCTCATGTTGTAATTAAACTTTAATGAATTGTATGTCTCTTTTGTTTGGACAGTCGTTCAACTTAGATGTAATCGATGCTATTTATTAGTAGGACCATGAATCGTGCTATTAATGTCTTGCTTTTCTCTTCTGATCCTTTTGTTGCATACTTATATATTGCTTATGTATGTATTGTCTATTGTTTGGCTTGTGCATAGATATGCCGTCGTATGTCGTGTACAAGGGTAAGGTTCCCAGAGTCTACAACGACCGGGAGGAGTGTCGAAGACAGGTTCACCGTTTCAGCGGTAACAGTTACAAAGGGTACACCACTAGGGCGGAGGCGGAATCTAGATACGCCCGCTATCTAGCGGGAGAGAGGAGGGAGCGTTGGAGGAACCGGATGAAGACCAGTTTCATCGCGATGATGCTCATCGTGATGACCGCAGCTCTCTTCTATGTGATGGTAGTTTAGATGATCGATATCGAAATGTAATGTGAAGGCAAAATCGGTACTCGCGGTCTCGAGACTTGTAATGTTTTATCTTTGTTCGGTCTTCTGAATTCGGAGACTAATATGATGAATTGTATTCGAAGACTAATCTTCTATTGTATTCGATGAATCTACTGTTGTTGTGTGCTACTGTCTTATTCTGCCAAATAATATATTTTGTAACCCGTGTAAAAATTAGAAAAGTAAAAAAAAACCTAATATTCATACTAATGGCGCATCACTACAAAGTGCGCCATTAGTATGCCAAAGTATACTAATGGCGCATCACCAAAGAGTGCATCATTAGTATGCCAAGTATACTAATGGCGCATCCATCCGTAGTGCGCCATTAGTGTGCCAAAGCACATGGTTAAATATGGCTCATGGGAGGCATACTAATGGCGCATGGTGTTATATACTAATGGCGCACTGGGTGGTGCACCATTAGTATACCAGATACTAATGGGGCACCAGTGGTGCGCCATTAGTAATAAATACTAGTGGCGTGATACTAATGGCGCACCAGTGATGCGCCATTAGTAGGCAAAACTGGTGCGCCATTAGTAGGCCTTTTCCTAGTAGTGTCTACTAAAATGCGCTCTATCAATATATGGATGTACTCTTCTTCCCAATACAAAAACTTGCATCCATTCGACTCGCTCCATTGCACAATACATGCCTTCTATTTGTCAAAATATATATGTATCTAGACATGTTTTACTATCTAGGTACATCCATTTTTGGACAAATGGAAGTCAAATATTTTGGAACGGAGGGAGTACACAATAAATATTTTAAGTTAGCACAACTAGTCTAATCTGAGAGCAGAACCGAAGATTTGGTCGGGTTCTTCCTCCTTTTGCCGACACATGGGACATCCAGCATCCAAGTCGTGTCATGAAAAAAAATAGAGTGGTAGTTGAAGCCACGAGATGTGCATCTTGGGTTAAACTGTAAATAGAATCTTACTACTCTTGAGTAACTCCAAAAGTGGCCACCAAAGATCTTTACTGGATTTGGTTTTCATCACCAGCACATCGAGGTAAAAGATGCGCAGGTTCAATGGGTCCTCTTGCGTTTTCACTGACATGTGGGGCCGCATGTGAGAAAACAGATGATGGGCTCCGCGCGTCCGCTAGCTGGCTGAGAAGAGAGATAGAGGAGGGTTGAGCACGAACTGCAGGAAATTTGTTCTACGTACCTCGATATAGGCTCGATTTAGTGGGGTGGCATGGGCCATAACTAGCATTCACATCTAGCAGTACGGCACACGCCACCCGCACGAGTCCCATCCGACACCAATTTTCTTGGAGTCCATGCTACAACCATCTCTTCTCCCATCCTGTTTTCTCAAACATCGCGCGGTGGGCGGGGTGGGGTTTGCCGATAGTCAGTTTGCTCAACTGCGGTCCCACTTGTAAGTGAAAATGCAACACCGCACGCATTCCCGTTTGAGCGGCATGCCGGACCAACCATGTGGGGTGCGACATGAACACGGCAGGCTTTTCCTTTTGAACTTGTAACTTGTAAAATTTGGTTCTGCTCCATTGCGCGACCGATAGATGGAAAATAACGATTTTTCCTAGAGTAATGAGAAGTTTGGTTCTGGCTTCGTTCATGCATGGAGTACGTACGAAAATTACGAAGTTAATGCGAAAGGTAAGATAATTACTGTAGTATCATATACTACTACATGGATTTGACGGAAAGATAAAAATACATACGGATCCATCAACGTTCAACGACATCGTCTTGCCCTAGTGTGCTGAGTCACCAACTGGCGTGTGAGGAGCAGCGGCATTGGCGTCGAGCTCAACGTGCTTCTGAACAGTGCCATACAAGGTTGCCATGCGCTCCAAGAAGGCCAGCGTCCTATCGTCCTCCTCATGCATGTAGTAGTCCTTGTGGACAATTTGCGCATAGACGTGGGTGATTATTTCGATGGTGTCTTGTTGCGCTAGGCGCTGCGTGGCGAGCGCGACCTCGAGGTGGAAATTCTCTGGCGCGACGGCGAGCAGTCACAGGGCCACCAGTGCGTTGAAGAGGTTGTTACCATAGTGGCCGTTGAGGGTGGCGGGCATCATAGAGCCTGGGCGCGTCGGCTGGAGGCTTACGTCAAAGTCGTCCGCAACCTTCTTGACGACGGTGAACTTGTCGAGGAAACCGACGAGGACCTCGTCGAACAAGGAGACGAAGCTGTCGTCCAAGTGGCCCCTCGCCTTGGCATCCTCAAGCAATACTACCTGGAGACGTTCCTCGGTGCCGGGCCGCAGGCCGGCATCGTGGACCATCTGGCACAGCTAGCTGATGCTCGCGCTCATCGCCTCCTTGGGTCTAGTGTAGCTTCTAGTCAACTGATCTTGCGATTTGAGTGATCACTCAGCCCTTGGTTAGCGTGCGTAGGTGCATAGGAGTTCGTACTACTCCTCGGCCCTCTACTGCACCTGCCTTTGGCTGTATGATAGGTGGGCCAACCACCCCTTGGGGCCACGTGTCATTCACCCAAAAGCAGTTGCCGTAAGTCAATGAAGATGTGTCCCCCTCCGTGTCGGTGCAGTATAGTCATCTCACCGGACCTCTAGTTGGGGGCAAACAAGAGAAGTTTGATGTTTACTTGTTTATTGTTCCCCTTTGCATTTTGCGCCAAGTTTTGACCTTTGATTTAACTAATAAAATGTTAATTAATGCATGTAAACAAAAATGTTGTGTAAGTCACCTTACGAAAACCAAATAATCCCAAAATACTTAGGCACGGTGCATTAACTCCCTCCTTGTTTATTATTTCATGACATATCAACCAATGAGAGATGTGGGCCGTGCATGCTTTCAATGAATTGAGACTACCAAACATGACATGCAGTGTTTAGTTCAATGCATGTAATCCTATTTGTACTCTAGTTAGGAGTAGCAAAAAACATTAAGTTCTCTCGCCGATATGAATAAAACACCATGTATTTATTTACAGATAGAGTAGTACATTTTTGGTGACATGCATTACTAGATATTTCTAGTCAAATACTAAAATCTAGATGGACGTGGTAGTACTCCTAAATCCAGACGGTGGTGCTACTAGTACTAGTAGTAGTACTACCAATGTAGTAGTAGGAGTACTAGCACTGTACTACCCGTTGGTCAAATTATTATGTGCTGCTCCTCACCGTGAAGTGACAAGACCCTGCATCAGAGATGACACATGAGTATAGGCGCTGTGTTCGGCATACCATAGTCAGCCTCACCGTCTGCAGTCACTAACATCATGGCTGTAGAGCTAGTTGTTGGGGGTTGGGTGCGACATATGCCAAAGGATGGCTTATCATGGTGGGGGCGAGTAGAACGTCGCCGGTGCCTGGAAACGGGATGAGGCGTTGACATGCACGCCGGCGAATCTTACCCAGCTTCAGGGATCTCCGGGGAGATAATACCCCTACTACAGCTCTACGGGGTCTCGGCATGATCACTATGGCAAGTGTTTACACAATTGCTCCTTGAGTTGTTTCCTGGAGGTAGGAGAGGGCAAGGCTAGCTCTCTCCCTCCTATATGATCTGGTCTAGAGCTAATGGATTCCATCCCTTTGCATGGGTGCCCTGGGGGGTTTATATAGGCCTACCCCCTAGGGGTACAATGGTAATAGAGACGCGGGCCCGGCCGTTAGTGCCTCCGGCCTCCATCTTCTCCGCCGACTGGTTAGGTACGGAGCCGACAGGCCGCATCCGCCGCGGGCAGGTCTTGCCGCCTGCTGATTACTATAGCCGTGCTTCTGATGACGCGAGCTTGGTCATGGAGTCGTGGAAACATCCCTGCTGCCTGGCGGGCGATCACTATTGCCACTCTCCATCACATCTGATTAATGGTGCGTGGCCCTCGGGGGAGGAGCTGGCCGACTCCCGGGGGCCGACTCCCAACGGTCCAACTGGCGGCGCGCTTGCCGTCTCCTGGGGTCCCACTGGCTGGTGGGACCCACCGCCCTAGGGTCGTACAGACAAACCGTCGTGGGCGCAGGATTCGATCCTTCGGCGCTGATGTCAGGGCTAGCATGGCAACAGTGCCACGCCGCACGGAGATCTCCATGGGTACGTCGTACTATGGCCATGCCTCCCCTTGGAAAGGGGTGGGAGTGGGCTTGACTGTAGCCAATCCCCGTCCCGTCCGTCTTGACGAGGGCATGGGGTTTGTTGGAGTCGCAAACTCCCCAAAGCCGGCTTCTCTGGAAGTCGCCAGTCAGGAGTCGGCTTATCCTGAAGTCGTCCCCGGGACTAGGCCGCGAGTGGGCAGTCGGTCGCCTTGCTAAGAAGTCGGCTCTTCGTCCTGGGGTCTTGGGGGGCGCAGCCTGCCCCGCTGTCTTGAAAGGTTCTGGGGCTCGGGTTAGCCTACACATGGCCCATTACTCCGACAGTAGTCCCCGAAGCTGGAGAGGCGCCGCGGACGATCGACCAAGAAGCCTCAGCAGTTTCTCTTTCCGGGTGCTCGACTCATGGTTCTTGCTTTATTTCCGCCGGGCCGACTAGAAGGAGTCGGACCCGCCCAACTCTGACTTGCACAGTATTTTGAACGTCATGGCGGGATCCAAGTAGTGTGCTAGCTAAGCTTCCAGGCCGCTGCCCGTTCCGGGCCTATCACGTGATAACATGTGGCCGGGCCAGTCTGCCAGCCTACGCGCGTGACAGGATAGGCCCGTAGGCGGGGCCCGCCACTACCGTGCCTCGGTGCCCGAGCGGATCCGCTGTGGCCCAGGCGGACGGTTGGGATTCATGTGGAGTTACTGCGTGCAATAACTTTGTCGTGGAAACGTGGGGGTCGTGGGGTCGTGGGCGCAGTAAATCCTGCGACCAATCCCTCGGCTTCGCAGCCCATGAGGCTATAAGTAGGGGAAGGAGGGGGGTGCGGCAGAGCACGCGCGCCCCTCCTTCACGCCACTCCTTACTCTTCTCCTTCTTCTTCCTCGCTCCGCCGCGCGCCCAAGCTTTGCCGAACGCCGCGGTGATCATCTCGCGATGTGTTCTTCTTCTGCCGCCGCGCCTCCCTCAGTGCATTCCGGCACCTGGGACGGCTCAGAAGTTCATGACGACCACATCGAGTTCCTCCGCAAGACTCGTCAGCTCCCCGGCGAAGATTACGTGCGGGTGTGTCTTGCACCGAGGGGGGAGATTTCCCCAGCGCCGGAGGAGGGCGAGCGGGTCATCTTCCGCTCGCACTACCTGCGCGGACTGGGGCTGCCGGCGAGCAGCTTCTTCCGCTCTTTTCTGGAGTTTTATGGCCTCCAGCCGCACCACCTCACGCCCAACACGATGGTGCCGCTGTCCGCCTTCGTGGCCTTGTGTGAAGGCTTCCTCGGAGTCCTCCCCACCCTCGAGCTCTGGGGGGAATTCTTCTTCTCCAAGCTCGGCACCCAGGCTGCAGGTGTGCCGGCTCAATGCGGCGCGTTCATCGCCGTGCGGAGATTGGGGGCCGACAACCCCTTCCCCACCATCAGGATGATAAAGTCAGTGAAGCTGTGGCAGCGATCGTACTTCCACATCAAGAGCGTCTTTGCGAGGGGCGATTGGGTCAACCTGCCGGCTTTCGAAGCCGGCCCGCCGGCTGGGAGACTGCCCAACTAGTCATACCGGGCCAGGTCGCTAACGCCTGCGGGAGTCGGAGCCATCGTGCGACTCCGAGTGCTGACGCAGTCGGAGGGCTTGACTGGTTCAGACCTGCTGGCCGCCTTCGTGGCGCACCGAGTTCTCCCGCTCCAAGGTCACCCCCACTTGATATGCCAAATGAGCGGGCACCGTGACCCGAGTCGGATGTGCACCAAGGACATGCCTCACGAGGAGGTGGCCTACATGGTGAACTACCTCTTGGACGGCAAGCTCCTGGAGGACTGGCGGTTTGGCAAGGAGCCATACTCCAGCGCCAACCCCCCACCCACAGTGAGTTGCCTTTTCTTTCTTTCTTTGGATTGTCTTCTCTCTTGCCGAGTTTGTTTTGTGCGGCCTGACCAATCGGCTTTGGTCAGAATCCCCTCCTCCATCCACCAGCCGGCACCACGGGGCCGGCCCGCGAGTTCCTTGCCGACCGGGTAGAGAGCGACGTCGACGACCCTGATCTGGGGGCGGCGGCTTTGGAAGACGACGCGGAGGGAGGAGGCGGCCTGCGGCACGGGGCCAGCCTAGAGGACTGGCCTGATGACGATGAGGAGGTCGCCCCCCGCCATCGGCCAGGAGCCAGCCACCCCGGCGCGGGCTCTTCTGCCGCGCCAGGTGCTCCAGGCGGTGGGAAGAAGCGTAGGGCCATGCCGACCTTGTTCGGCAGTCGACCGAAGAAGCCCAAGAGTTCGGCTGCGGTGACCCGGCGGGACGAGGCGGCTGCGAAGGCCATCCGCTTCCATAAGGAAGTGAAGAAGCCGCCACTGGTCTCTGCATGAGTATTCCGTCTCAATGCTTTATTCTTTCTTTGTGGATTTGTCTGAGTCTTTTACTTGCTTCCCTTGCTTCAGGGCTCCCCTCACACTCAAGAGGGTCGTCGCCGCCTTCGTCATGGGGTCAGCGGAGACGTCCGCCACCACTCGGCGGATTGACCCCACCGCCGACCTCCGGGAGGCAATGGAGCAGAATGCGCAGGAGAAGCGCAACGAAGAAGAGGCCGCCCGCCTGGAGAAGGTGGAGGCTGATAAGGAGGAGGCCTCCGCCAAGAAGAAACTGGCCGAGACCGAAGCCGTCGCCGTGACGAAGCGGCAGGCTGAGGAGGCCACGCACCGCCAATCGGCGGTGTTCGTCACCCTGCTGAACTCTGCGCTGCCGCCTCCGAAGTTCACGGGGCAGACTGGGGAAGCCGGCGGCGAGAACCCCATCCTATAGAGGGAAGGCGGCGACTCCTCCATGCCGGACATGATCGTTCCACCACCACCTCCGCCGCCGTCTGGGGGCGCGCAAGGCGAACAGCCGGCGGACCCGCCAGTGCCGTCAACTAAAGATGAGGCCGTGGCGAGGCTACTTCTTCAAGTCGGCTTGCCAACGCGCCGCCGTCTTGAGAAGACGACCTCAGCACCACGCCCCTTGGAGACCGGCACCACCAGCTCGGCGATCCCGGATGCCGAAGCGACGAGCACCGCGCCCATTGGGTGGGTGCGAGGAGGTGGCACGGGGCCGCTGAACTAGGCGCTTCTGGACGTCCAAACGAAGCTTCGAGCAGAGGGCGACGCCATCCAGAACTGCACCAAGGCGTACCTGGCATCGCGGGCAGCCGTCCGAGGATGTTTTCTCTTTGGTCCTTGTTTTCTTGTTCCTCTCTGTGAGGGTGCGCCAGCGCACCCAATGGGTGTAGTCCCCGAGTTTCGGCTTGGCTGCTGAGCAGGCGGCCTGGAACTCCTATTGGTGAGTTCCGGGTACTTACTTCTGTCTGAAATATTTTGTCGCAGGACTACCACAACCTCCGTGTTACTGCCTTCAACCGCAATGTTGAAGAGCTGGGCAAGCGGACCGTCGAATTATCGAAGAGCCGGAGTGAGTCCTTTTTCTTCTTAGCGCGGGTGCGCTGGCACACCCGCGGGCTGTAGTCCCCGAGATTCAGGCCGACTGGTGAGCAGTCGGGCCGGATCTCCCTGGTGACCTTCTTTACTGATGACTTAATGCCTTCTTTCTTCCTTCTCTTTAGAAGCCAATGCCGTTCTTCAACAGCAGCTGAGCGAAGCCAACTCCGCGTTGTGCACCAAGGGGGATGAGTGCAGCAAGCTCGCCACAGAGCGCGATCTGCTGGCCACTCAATTGGCAGAGCAGAGGGAGCTGCTTGCGAAGACGCAGGAGGAGGCAGAAGAGGCGGAAACCGCCCTCCTGGCCGAGTTCGCGAGCGAGCGGTCCTCCTGGACTGACAGAGAGGCAATGCTGGCCTCCGGCTTCCATGAGATTGACGACATTGTTGATGGTGAGTTTCTTTACTTTCTTTCTTCGAGCTGCCAATTATAAATCGTGCCGACTCCCGGTTTTTGACTTGTTTCTTCGTTTCTTCCGTCTTGGCAGACTTCTTTCCTGGGCATTCGCAGGCTGCCATCCAAGCCATCGAGGCTGACCATGAAGGTCCGAGGGCGGAAGGTGCAGAGATCGCCGCCGACGCCCCCCGAACCCTTGATGAGCATATCCTGAGCATCGAGACTCGCCTTCGGCCGACTCACCGGATGTTGCATCGGCTTCAACGTGTCGGCGCCCAGGCGATTGCTGCCCTGTGGCCGGACATGCAGGCTCCGCGCACCCCCTGTCGGACTGCCGACTGGCTGGAGGTCGCGGCTGGTCGTCTTGAAGCCTGGAAAGGTTCCTCGGCCCGAGCTGGAGCGCGCCGGGCCTTGGAGTTTGTCAAGGCGTGGTATCCGGGGCTGGAACTAGACCGGCTGGCCACACTCCGGTCAGAGGCCCAGCCGGAGCTGGCAGCTACGGAAGACGCCCTCGTCAAGCGTGCTGTGGCGATTGCCGAGTACACCGACACCAGCATCTTCGTCCCCGAGCGGTCTGAAGACGGCGAGGAGGTACCACCGGAGTGGTTTGGGATGAACCCAGACTACGGCGAGGACTTGGCAGAGGTGATCGGTTCTAGCGCCGAGGAGGAAGGCGAGGCGGAGGATGGAGGCGAGACGGAAGAACCAGAAGACGGGGCGGACGGGCAGCCTCAGCTTGACCGTGCCTCCAGCAACGAGCCACGTGCGACCGAGCCGACTGCCGCTGGGGGCGATCAAGCCGAGACTGCCCAGCCGGCCGCCCCAACGCCTGACACTGCCATTTCCTGCCACCCTCCGAATCCGTCTGCCGCATCTTAGGCTGCCGCCTTATCTTTATTTTATCTGCTTTAGTAGTCTTTGAAGAACTTGTTAATTTGCACAATTCCATCCGCGGGGTGTATTTTGAACTTCTATCTTTTCTTGCTCATTGCTGCTTTTTTTCCTTTGCCGCTTTCCCTTAGTTGCCTGTCTTGCCAGTCGGACAGCCGCTCTGCAGACTACCGTTGGATCAAATGCTTGGCTACTTTGGGAAGGCAAGTACTTAGCCGTTTTAGAGTTTTTTAGCAAGTTTAATAGAAGGCGGTGAGGCGACTGCTTAATAGTCGGTTTGCGAAAAGAAAAGGGAAGGCTGGAAGCCGGCTTAAGCTATGTTTTATGCTTTCAATCCTTAGCTATTTTTCATGCGAACACCCATTCTACCTTACTCCTGCCCACCGTACAGTCGCTCTGCGAGCTGCGGCTTCTAACAGGAGATGGCTTAGGCTCCACACACTACTTGTCCGGCTGCAGGAAGCATTTCATAGTGCAAGGCGGCAAGTCCCCGGGCCGACCTATCGAGCCCGGTGCCAAGCCGCATAACAAAGAGTAACATACTCGTAGGCATAACTTTTATCATATAGACAAAAGAGGGCAGTCCCCGAGCTCGTCTCGGGGGGCCCGAAGTCTTGGTACTTTAATACAAAAGGTAGCGTGGTACATACTGTATCAATTGTAAAATCTTTGGAGGAGATTTGCATTCCATGGCCGCTCTATCTCCTTGCCGGAGTTGTCCCTCTTGCGCGCTCGGGGCTTCTGAGCATCAATCAGGTAGTAGGAGTCATTGCCCAGCACTTTGCTGATGATGAAAGGGCCTTCCCAAGGTGCCGAAAGCTTGTGCTGGCCGGCTGTTCGCTGGATCAGCTGGAGCACAAGGTCGCCTTCTTGGAAAGATCTTGGCTTGACCTTCTTGTTGTAGTATCGGCGCAGGCTCTGCTGGTAGATGCTGGACCGGCTGACTGCCAACAGCCGGCCATCTTCTAGCAGATCGACGCCGTCTTGACGTGCTTCTTCTGCTTCCTCCTTGGTGTACATGGTGACTCGCGGGGAGTCGAACTCTAGGTCCGTTGGGATGACGGCTTCGGCACCATAGACGAGGAAGAAAGGCATGAAGCTGGTTGACTTGTTTGGAGTCGTGCACCGACTCCAAAGGACGGCTGGCAACTCATCGAGCCAGCAGCCAGCCGAGCGCTCCAGAGGCTCGACCAGCCGGGGCTTGATGCCGGACAGGATGAGGCCGTTTGCTCGCTCCACCTGGCCGTTTGACTGTGGATGGGCGACGGACGCTAGCTCTAGTCGGATGCCCTGTGTTGCGCAAAAACGGGCCAAGGCGCCTTTGGAAAAATTTGTGCCATTGTCGGTGATGATGCTGTGTGGTATGCCGTACCAAATTGTGATATCGGAGATGAAAGTCACGGCAGTCGGACCGTTCAGTTTCTTGATTGGCTTCGCTTCTATCCACTTGGTGAACTTGTCCACTGCGACAAGTAAGTGAGTTAAGCTACCTCGTGCCGTCTTGAATGGTCCCACCATGTCTAGACCCCAAACTGCGAAAGGCCAGGCAATGGGGATGGTCTTGAGTGCAGAAGCCGGCTGGTGCGGCTTGGAGCTGAACTTCTGGCACCCTTTGCATTTTCCGACCAATTCCTTGGCCTATTCTAAGGCAGTCGGCCAGAAGAAACCGTGTCGAAAGGCTTTTGCGACGAGTGCTCTTGAAGCCGCATGGTGGCCGCACTTGCCTTGATGGATGTCTTTGAGAATTGCTTGGCCTTGCTCTGGCTCTACGCAACGCTGGTAGACACCAGTGAAGCTGCGCCTGACCAGCTCTCTATTGACTATGGTGTAGGCTGCCGCTCGGCGTTGTACTTGCCGAGCTGAGGTCTCATCAGTCGGCAGCTCTTTGCTCACCAGGAATTTGAGGATGGGCTGGGCCCATGAGGGTGCTGCTATTTCTTCGACTGCCAGAACTGCGACTTGGACGAGGGCGGTTGGGCTGGGAGGCGGCGGGTTGGAGTCAACAACCGCTTGCTGGGTTAATGAAGTCCCCGGGCTGACTGGCGCGGCTCTTGGGCCGAGTTCTGGAGTCTTCGAGCCCGCCGCCGCAGTCCCCGGGCCGGGTACTGCAGTCCCTAGGCAGGCTTCGACTGTGGCGCCTTTGGAGCCATCTGCCAAAATCCTCGTACCGTCTGCTGGGGCTCTGGAGTCGGATCCGACTTCTTCGAGGGGAGCCGGCACAAAGATGGAGTCTGATTCTGGTGAAGGCTTGACAGACGGCTTGAGGAGGCGCTGAAGGGCGACGCCGGATGGTATTGCTTGGCGGGTAGAGCTGATTCATGCCAAGGCGTCTGCTTGGTCGTTTTCGTTTCTTGGCACATGGAGGAACTCGCACCCCTTGAAATACCCACTGAGTTGCTGCACGAGGAAACGATAACTCACCATGTTTGCATCTTTGGCGTCCCAGTCGCTAGATGACTGTTGGACCACTAAGTTCGAGTCGCCATAACACAGGATCCGGCGAATGCCAAGTTCTTTGGCAAGCCGGAGCCCATGAATGAGCGCCTCGTACTCGGCAACGTTGCTGGAGGCGGCAAAATGGATTTGTAGTGCGTATTTGAGCTTGTCGCCTTTAGGAGAAGTGAGGACGACGCCGGCTCCTAAGCCGGTGCGCATCTTGGAGCAGTCGAAATGCATCCTCCAATGGATGGAGTCGGGCGCTGGAGGTAGGTACTGGGTCTCGGCCCAGTCGACGAGAAAGTCGGCCAGTGCTTGTGACTTGATGGCGGTGCGGGGCTGGTAGTGGATGGTGTAGGGAGCCAGCTCTATGGCCCACTTGGCCACTCGGCCAGAAGCATCTCGGCTTCCGATGATCTCGGCAAGTGGGGCCGTGCAGACCACAGTGATTGGATGCTCTTGAAAGTAAGGCTTCAATTTCTTGGCGGCAAAGTGCACGCCATAGCACATCTTCTAGTAGTGGGGGTAGTTCTGTTTGGAGGCCGACAGTACTTCGCTCAGGTAATATACCGGTCTCTGGACAGGTAGTGCCTTGCCTTCCTCCTTGCGTTCCACCACAATGACCGTGCTGACTACCCGGCTGGTGGCGGCGATGTACAAGAGCATAGGTTCCTTAGGAGTCGGAGCCGCCAGAACGGGTGGAGTAGTCAGCATCTTCTTCAACTGGAGAAAAGCTTCGTCCGCCTTGTGGTTCCATTCGAAGAAAGTGGTCTTCTTCATGAGTTGGTATAAGGGGAGAGCTTTCTCGCCCAGCCGACTGATGAAACGGCTGATGGACGCCAAGCAACCGGTGAACTTTTGTACGTCCAGCAGTCGGCTGGGTACCTCCATCCTCTCAATGGCCTCGATCTTTACAGGGTTGCATTCTATGCCGCGTTCGGAGACCAGGAAGCCAAGGAGTTGGCCGGCTGGTACTCCGAAGACGCACTTCTCAGGGTTGAGCTTGATCTGGAATCGACGCAGGTTCTCAAAAGTCTCCTTGAGGTCTTCGAGCAGTGTTCCACGCTTTTCCGTCTTCACCACCACATCATCCATGTAGACGTGGGCGTTTCTCCTGAGTTGCTTGAGGAGGCACTTCTGCATGCAACGCTGAAAGGTGGCGCCGACATTCCTCAAGCCAAACGTCATGGTGAGGTAGCAGAAGGCTCCAAATGGCGTGATGAATGCGGTCTTCAGTCTGTCAGCCGGGTTCAGCTTGATCTGGTGATATCCTGAGTATGCATCCAAAAAGCTCAACAGCTCGCATCCGGCTGAGGAGTCTATCACCTGATCAATTCTTGGCAAAGCAAACGGGTCCTTGGGGCAAGCCTTGTTGAGGCTTGTGTAGTCAATGCACATTCGCCACTGCTTGTTCTTCTTTAGTACCAGGACCGGGTTGGCTAGCCACTCTGGAAAGAACGTTTCCATAATGAAGCCAGCCGCTAGGAGCCGGGCTATTTCTTCTCCGACAACTCTTCTCTTCTCTTCTGATAGGCAGTGCAGGGGCTGCCTGACCGGCTTTGCATCAGATCGGACATGTAGCTTGTGCTCGGCGAATTCCGTCGGTACACCTGGCATATCTTTGGGGGACCATACGAAGATGTCCCGATTCTCACGAAGGAAATCGACGAGGTCGCCTTCCTATTTGCTGTCGAGGTTTAGCCTACGACAGCGTACCTCTTTGGGTGCTCCGGATCCAAGGGTATCTTCTTTGTCTCCTTGGCTGGCTTGAACGAACCCTCAGCCTCTGACTCCTTTGGTTTGGGCGACACCTCTGGCTGCTTGCCGGCCATCACCACAACCCGCTCAAGGATCCGCTTCTTGGCCGCGATCACCAGGGACTCGGCTAGCCGACTGCTCTCAGCCGCACAGGCAGACGACTTTCGGTAGTCGCCGGCTATGGTCAGAATCCCCCTGGAACTAGGCATCTTCATTTTGAGGTAGGCGTAGTGGGGGACCGCCATGAACTTGGCCAAGGTGGGTCGGCCAAGTAGTGCATGGTATGGGCTCTCAAGGTCCACCACCTCAAACCAAACTGACTCTCGGCGGAAGTGATCTTTGTCTCCGAAGAGGACGTCCATCAGGATCTTGCCGATTGGTGAGCAGGAAAGCCCAGGAACGATGCCATGGAACACAGTCCGGCTATTCTAAAGCTGCCTTTGCTTGATTCCTAATTTCTCCATGGTGTCCTTGTACAGGATGTTAATGCTGCTGCCTCCGTCTATCAGAATTCGTGAGAAACAAGCAGCTCGTCTATCCGTGGCAAAGGTGGCATCCAAGACCAAAGAATAAGAGCCCGGACTCGGCATCACCTCTGGGTGATCAGCCCTACTCCAGCTGATAGGCTTTTCGGACCAGTGCATGAACTCTGGCGTCTCTGATGCTACTGCATTCACCTCTTGTCGCTGCAGCCGCCTGCTGCGTCGATCATCAGCCATACTGGTAAATACTATGTAGGCTCCGTGTTCTTCGGGGTATTCATCTTGTACTGTGCCGACTGGCCTGACAGCCGGCTGCTGGGGCGGAGGCGGCGGCGGCTGCCCAGCAGGCGGGGGAGGTAGGAGGCCGTCTCCTTTGGCGATCCTGGTGAGCCAGTGGCACTTCCGGGTGGTGTGATTCGATGGCTTCGCGCCGCTATGGAACTTGCAAGGGCCATCGAGGTTTTGCTCATATGAGAAGGCCGGCAACCAGTTGGGCTTGCCACCTTTCTGTCGCTTGGGTGGAGGCTGCCCATCCGGCTGCTGGTCTTCAACTGTCGCGACCTGCCGGCTGCTGGAAGCCGGCTGCGGGGCCTTGCGCTTGTGGCCGTTCTGCTGTTGCTGCCGACTGGCATCTCCCGCTGGAGTTCTTGGAGCTTGAGGGGCCACTTTGCCAGTCACGCTAACTTGAATCTCCGCCTTCATGGAGGAGTCGGCCGTGGTGTACTTGTCTGCTATGATCAGCAGCTCATCGAGGGTTTCCGGCTCGTCGCAGAGGAGCTTGTGCTTGAGGAGGGTGCCTTCTCTGCACCCGGTGGTGAGGTACTCGATAGCCTGCACCTCGTGCACGCCCTCGCAGGAGTATCAAAGCTCGGCCCAACGCGTGTGGTAGTCGCGAGTCGACTCGTCGCGACCTTGCATGCACAAGGAGAGCTGACGAGGCTTGGGAGGACGCTTGTACGTGCTGGTGAAGTTGCGGACGAATGCTTCGGTGAAGTCTACCTAGTTGTTGATGCTGCGGGGCTTCAGGCTGTTCAGCCATGTCCGGGCCGTGCCCTGAAGCATGAGCAGAATGTATTTTACGGTGACACGCTTGTTGCCGTTCGCTATGCTGACAGCCGTGGAGTAGTCGACTAGCCAGTCTTCCGGCTTCATGGAGCCGGTTTACTTGGGCGTGTCTCTTGGGAGCATGAACCCTTTGGGAAAGGGCTCGTCTCGAAGGCGAGGCCCGAAACAAGGCAGACCCAACTCGTCTTCTTCTTCCAACGCCAGGGATCAGTGAAGCCGGTCGATCCGGTGGCGGGCGTCGTTTTCCTTGACTCCCTCTCGGCGGCCAAGGCGGTTTCCAAGAGTCGGATGATCAATAGGCGGCGGGGAGACTCGCCTTTCCTTGCGAGAAGGAGGAGGCGGACAGTCGTCCCGTCGTTCCACTGCTCTCGGGCGGCCGTCTCGGTCGCGCTCTATGGTAATGTGAGTCCGACTGTGGCTGACAGTCGGATCCCTGTCCTTTCTTCCTCGGGCGCTGCCAGTCGGCGTTCGAGACGTCGCGCCTTGGTTTCGGTGAAAGTTGTCGTTTTGCCACTGTGGTGCC
Organism: Triticum aestivum; assembly: GCF_018294505.1. Taxonomy (NCBI): domain Eukaryota; kingdom Viridiplantae; phylum Streptophyta; class Magnoliopsida; order Poales; family Poaceae; genus Triticum; species Triticum aestivum. The sequence goes on along the minus strand of NC_057794.1, from coordinate 385,151,307 downwards.
TCTGTGCGGCAGTCGGCCTTGTTTTGCGCAGCAGCCGCGTCGAGGAGCCGCTGGACTCGCTCTGCCATCAGGCGGCGCTCTTCGCCCTCGAAATTGTCCAGCTCGTCCACCGCCGCCTGGGCGGCTCGAATGTTCTCCACAGGTGTAGCGTACACCGGGCGTCTTGCCCCGAACAGGTTGGCGATGGCTATGCCGCGCTGCTGGACCGTGCCAAGGTGGCTGGGCCCAGTTGGGGCTGGCGAGCCACCAACAGTGCGATCCATCTCTCGCTGGTAGGCTTCTAACAAGCGTCTCATGCTAGCCAGCTTCTTCGCACCTTCCATGAGCTGAAGGCGGCGCGCCTCCAACGTCTCCCCGTCAGCGTCTTCCGGAATGGGCGCAGTCAGGTCTTGTAGCGCCGTGCCAAGCGGGTCATGACTGATGACGAGCACCTCGGTGACGGTGCTTCCGCCGCTCTCCGCACGAGGGAGAGGCTCGTCGTAGACCACCACATTAGTGGGGAACGCGTCGAGCGACGCGGTGTCGGAGTCGACCAGCATCGGGTCGGTGGAACGTACAGACTCCAAGTCCACGGCAGGCTCGCCGGCGACGTGGAGTTGATCGAGGAGGCCCGTGAGGAGGCTCTCGGAGCCGCCCGTGCCTGTGTCGGATGCAGGTTCGTCGGAGATGCGAACCTTGCCGACAAGTTCGGCGAGGCGGCTAGCTGCGTAGGCGATCTCAACATCGTGCAGCGCGTTGGCGCAAACTCCGTCTGGCGTGCCTGGCTGGCTGCGCTCGCCAGGGAGGAAAAGGGTTCCCGTCCAAAACAGGTCTTCGGATGACGGTGCACCAGGCCCCACGGTGGGCGCCAAATGTCGGGGGTTGGGTGCGACATATGCCAAAGGGATGAGGCGTAGACATGCACGCCGGCGAATCTTACCCAGCTTCAGGGCTCTCCGGGGAGATAATACCCCTACTGCTGCTCTACGGGGTCTCTGCATGATCACTATGGCAAGTGTTTACACAATTGCTCCTTGAGCTGTTTCCTGGAGGTAGGAGAGGGCAAGGCTAGCTCTCTCCCTCCTATATGATCTGGTCTAGAGCTAATTGATTCCAACCCTTTGCATGGGTGCCCTGGGGGTTTATATAGGCCTACCCCCCAGGGGTACAATGGTAATCCGGCTGGACGCGGGCCCAGCCGTCAGTGCCTCCGGCCTCTGTCTTCTCCGCCGACTGCTGGGGCCCGCTGACTGGTGGGCCCCGCCGACTGGTTAGGTACGGAGCCTATAGGCCGCGTCCGCCGCGGGCGGGTCTTGCTAGCTGCTAATTACTGTAGTCGTGCTTCTGATGACGCGGGCTTGGTCATGGAGTCGTGGCAACAGCCCCGCCGCCTGGCGGGTGATCACTATTGCCACTCTCCGTCCCATCTGATTAATGGCGCGTGGGCCCCGGGGGAGGAGCTGGCCGACTCCCGGGGGCCGACTCCCAACGGGTCCAACTGGCGGCACGCTTGCCGTCTCCTGGGGTCCCACTGGCTGGTGGGACCCGCCGCCCCAGGGTCGTACAGACAAACCATCGTGGGCGTAGGATTCGGTCCATCGGCGCTGATGTCAGGGCCGGCACGGCAACAGTGCCACGCCGCACGGAGATCTCCATGGGTACGGTGTACTGTGTCTATGACTCCCCTTGGAAAGGGGTGGGAGTGGGCTTGATTGTAGCCAATCCCTGTCCCATCCCTCTTGATGAGGGCATGTGGTTTGTTGGAGTCGCAGGCCGACTCCCCAAAGCCGGCTTCTCTGGAAGTCACCAGTAAGGAGTCGGCTTATCCTGAAGTCGTCCCCGGGACTCGGCCGCGAGCGGGCAGTCGGTCGCCTTGCCGCTGACATCTCAGAAGGCGGCTCTTCGTCCTGGGGTATTGGGGGGCGCAGCCTGCCCCGCTGTCTTGAAAGGTTCTGGGGCTCGGGTTAGCCTACCCGTGGCCCATTACTCCGACACTAGCCTCCTCACAACTAGCCCTGTTCGACATAATTTCCCGTGTGTAGATGCCCATGCATTGCATGGAACACCAAGATTGGGGGTGGACGGCTCCGGCAGCGGCCATCATGCCAGATTTTTCCATGGCCTTCTACTCCTAGATGTGGTGGGGACGAGATGAGGCTGATTGTGAGAGACAAGGAGTTGTTTGTAAATAGGGAACAAGTGCGGGCATCTTTTTGCAAAAATGGAGAGGCTTGGTTTGTATGCATCAAATCTAGATCCGACGGCTATTGGTGAAAGATGGGAGGCACAACATCATCACCAACTCAGGACTTGTTTGATTCGGAGGATTTTGAAAACGCAGGAATAGGACACGGCAATATTACAAGTTTCAAACTGATATTACAAATGTTAGGAGTAATGCTGCACCTATGAAGAGGGAATTACTAGGAAGTTTACGTAAGAACTTTTGTTACTTTAGGTGGATGCAGCATTATCGTACAAACTAAATCCACCGCCTGACAAGTCACGAATGGGCAAATAAGTTTCCGAGTCTCTGGCCACTTGATGTTTCAAAAACAAATTCAGCTTCTGCGGAGACTTTTTCATTTAGGCTTAGATGCTTGCGGTGATCAGCACGCCATTCCTTGTTGCGCCAGAGAACGCCAAACCTCATTACCTTGAGCACACTTGCCTCCAGAACAAAGAACCTAGCCAATTTAATCTCAGATGTGCTGCCTCGGTAGTCGATCAAATCAATTTCTGTAAGATGGAGATCAAGGCATTTGATGAGATAGTTATAGTGCAACACATTTTTCACTTTCGGGTCTTTTTTTGTCTGCAAAAGAAGAGACCATATTAGAGCAGCTGGCTGCATAAGATTGTCGTGTCATCAAGAGGTACCAATATCATTCGCTCAATAAGTAAGGTTGGCTGGCTAGTGATATTTTTTCACTCTCTCTCTCTCTCTCTTTCTGTTTCCTCTCATTTAACTCAGAGCACGTGAAGAGCTTGGGCATTTGTTGCCTCCCACTATGTGGCCGATGCCATATTTCACAAAATTATGCCACATAACACGCATTGATGTCAAATCAAAAGATTTTGGCACCGCTCTCGCGATGTGAGAGAGTTGGCACCACTATGCAGACAGACCCACATGTATAAACAAATCAATCAAACCAACTACACCAGCCTCTCACTGTCCCAAACAAGTGTTTTTTTATTGCCTCAGTCTTCTCTCTCTCCCACGTAGTGTTTTTTCATTGCATGAGTTAATTTGGCACCGGAGTAAAGTAGGTGATCCAGATTGGGACACTAGGTGAGCAATGGAGGGGCATCGATGCCAAATGCATCACGAGTGAATTTGACACATGTTTTGGCCTACATAGCCCACTTTCGTAATACTACCTCGTATTTAGTATAAAATTTTGACCATAGATTTACCTAAGAAAATGCCAATACATGTCACTAAAAATTACACCATTTGAAATTATGTTCAAATATGAATCCAATGATATAGTTCTTAGTAACATGCATTAACATTTTGTTAGTTAAATCTATGGTTAAATTTTGATACTACAAAATTGGAAGAGTAAACCAGGAGAATTTGGCAGACGAGTACACCAACGCTGTCAATTTCAGCACGTCAATGACCCTGATTTCTGTTCGACCTTCTAGATCCGATACAAGCAATCTCTCAAGGAAAGGCACATTATCAATGACCATAATGTGGAACAGCTGGAGTGATCTCTTCCCAATTGATGTCTTGTTGCGGGGCCAGCAAGACACATAAATCCATCAGAGATTCGTCGAGGCGATGTGGAGGCTAATGAACTCGTGGATCTGCTCAAGACGAAGGTACTCGAGCGCAGTACAGCTGTGGACCAGGTGCTCCATAGCCTTCTTCGAGATGACAACGTTGAAGAGGTCGAGCTGCTTGAGTTGAGGGAGAAGAAGAGCGGGCATGGCATTAATCTGGGGAAGATAGCAGGAGTTGAAGCTGGCGTGGCACAGCGTTGGCGTGAGGCGGAGCACGGATGGCGGCAGAGAGCGACATCATCTAGCTTCAAAGCTGAGCTCCTCGAGCTGATCTAGGGCGGGGGATAAGAACCACTCGTCGAACTTGGGTTGGACCTAGCAGTTGGCACTAAACATGCGGATGTCAAGGCGTTTGGCTGGCCCAGGGTGCGATGAAAGGATCTTGGAGACTGCGGCCATGCGTTTGCAATCCCCGTCGCAAAGGCAGCTATCGACGGTGAGGTTGAGGGGGACGCAGCGCCAGAGGGGGCGCCACCGCCGGGAGAGCAGGGCGGTCCGCACGGCAGATTTGGTGGGGAGGAGGCCGATGATGACGAGCAGCATGGGGTCGTCGAGGCTGCTGATGAAGTCCATGCTCGCCGGATGCGGTTTTGGCTCGAGCCGCCTCCACTTGTTGGCTACCTCGCCGTCCATCTCAACCGGCGGCGACGCCGGTGTACACGTGTGCTGGTGTGTGTTGTGTGCTGGGTGTGCGCGAGTGCGTCCTTCTGTGCATGCCGCCTTGCAGTGGTGAATTGTGCGCGAGTGCATCCTTCACACACAAGAAGTTTGTCCTCAATGCGCCCTCAATTGACTAGCATGCGGGGTGCTACCCCGAGTGGTTTCAACTTTGTTTACTTCACCACGTGTCAGATGGGCCTCTAGTTTACTTATTTTCACCCACTGCCACATGGGCTAGCACACGAAGATACAGAACACAAGCTGACAAGGCAGCATGTGGATTGGTTGACCGGCCAACTAAACAATATACGGAGCTATACGCTGACACAGTGAGCATATAATCCATCGGTATAGGGAGTTCGAGTGAGAGGGGAGGCCCGTGAGAGATAGCAGAGAGAGAGAGAGAGAAAGAGCTACTCCCTCCGTTCGATAATGTAGTTCCAACATTTTTTAAGTCAAACTTTTGAAACTTTTACCAAGTTTATAAATAAACTACTTATATCTACAATACAAATGATAAATGATAGTATGAAGTAAGTACATGTTGTGATGAATCTAATGATCATTCCAGATGTAAATGTTTTTCTCCACATATAGCTGGTCAAACGTTTTTGAGGTTTGACTTCTCAAAACATCCATATGCTTATGGACGTGACAAAGTCCCTAACAAGAGAGAGAGAGAGAGTGAAAAAAGTGTGTGTGCATGTGGGAAAGAGACATGGACAACACACGATAAAAGTAGAGAAAAAACGTGCGTGTCTTATGCAAACATATCACACATGCATCTTTGACAACGGAGGCAAGGTGAGGAGATAGTGTGTGGTTGTTTGAAACCGAGAGAGCAAGACCCCTAGCACGTGGCCAAGAGGGGTCTGACAAACAAGGGAGAGCGGTCGAGAGAGACGTACAGAGAAAATGCAGACATGGAGAGGAGAGACTGTATATTTGTCATAGAGAGATCCCCTGGAGATCGCGATGGGACTACATGGGTGGGAGATCGAGTGACAAGGTGTGTGCGCGATAGAAGATGCCCCGAGAGATATCAAGATAGACGTATGGATGGAAGGAGACAATACGTGTGTTCCTGTTGGCTAGTAAGAGATAATCATACTTAGGAGGGGGGGAGTGCTTGCGCCTATGATGGAGTGAGGGATTATGGTACTTAGGGGGGTGCGTGTCACATGGAGAGAGAACAAGGGTGGAGAGTGTTGGATGGGTCTGTATGTATAGCGCGAGTGAGACATGTGTATGTGTGAACCAGGGAGATATAAGGCCAGTTTGGCTGGCGTCCTGAGCATCTTTTGCATGGCCTAGGGTTGTGGCTGGATTTCATGCACGCTTGTTTGGTTGCTACCCTGTGAAAAAGAAAGCCCGCCTGGCCTGGGTTCACTTGCACTTTAATTAGCCTGGCTGAACTCCAGACACTACAAGTAGCCTGGCCCAGGCGACCGATTTCGAACGCCTGGTCGTGACTGGTCGTGTGGCCACAAGGCTAACAGCAACATGGATGGATATTAGCATTAAATAATTGATGCATGGATTGATTGATGTGACGTTGATGGTTTGCCTGGCCCAGGCATGAACCAAACGCTTTAGCACCACACAAGCCTGGCCAGGCAGAAATATTTTACATCTCACGTCCACACCAGGCAGTACTAGTCATCAAGGCATGAGGGTCAGGTCACAAACCAAACTTACCGATAAAGTTTGAGAGAGATTGAGGAGCCCCAATAAGGCTGAGTGGTGCGTCAGATAGCTGAGTGTGGGAAAGAGATATTCCATCTGCTCGATAATGCAGTGCATGTAAATTTTTTAGAAGTCAAACTTTGGAAACTTTGATCAGGTTTACGCAAATGTTATTTTTGTCTACAATACCAAAGATACATCATACAAAACTACATCTCATGGTGAATCTAATGGTATATGTTTGTCGTACTAGATGTAATTCTTTTTCTCCACGTACATGGTCAAACTTTGTGCTATTTGACTTTTCAATAAATCTATATGCTATGGACCAAGGAGAGTACCTCAGTCGAGGCAGATCAAGTTCGTGTGAAGGAGAATGAGTAAGTGTGCAAAAAGAGTATGTGTGTGAAAGAGAAAGTGACAACAAATGATAAATTAGAGAGAGACTGTGTTTTTTCGTTTCTTATGCGAACATATCACGCATGCATCTCCAAGATGGAAAAGCGAGGCGAGGAGATACACGAATATAACTAGTGTGTGATTGTTTGCAATTGAGAGACACAACCCTGTAGCACATGTACAATAGAGGTGTGGCCAACAAGGAAAAAAGGTCGAGAGGGACACATGGATGGCATGGACGCATGGGCAGGGAGAGAGGGTGTGTTTGTGATAGAGAGATCCCGTCGAGATCATGATGGGACTATATGGGTGGGAGATCGAGGGAGTGCGTGCGTGATAGAAAGATGCCCCGAGAGAAATCGAGATAGAGCATGCACATGTTTGTGATGGAGACTAAGATTAGCTAGTCATATACATATAGGGGGGACTGCGTGTGCCTACAATTGAGTGAGAGACCATCATACTTGGCTAGCCGGGCATGAGATTGTGTGTGTGCACGTGTGAGATGGAGAGAGAACGAGGGGGAGAGATGGAGTTTTAGATGGGCCTATCGAGTGCGAGTGAGATATGCATGTGTATGTGTGACCCAGGTGGATGGAGAGTTTGAGATAGGGGGGGGAAGAGCTCCGAGATGACATAGTGGTGCGTGAGAGAGTTATAGGCAAAGAGCCAAGGAATTTGTGTGTGTACGATGAGTGCACCCAAGATATCTAGCTTGGACTAGCTAGAGTATCATACATAGTGTGCGAGAGAGACTTATGGATGGGGTATATATGCATGCGAACTAGAAAGACCCCCCCACACACACACACAAAGAGAGAGAGACAGAGAGAGAGAGAGAGAGAGAGAGAGATGGAGAGAAAGGGAGAGGGATGAACAAGGTTTTTGTGTCGGATGTGTGAGACGGAATTGAAGATTGTCGGCGAGAGAGAGAGAGAGAGAGAAAGAACAGGAGTCCGGGAGAGGGGGAGGTCACGTTTTATGCATCAAAGACTGATATAAACCATGTTTCGATATAAACTTGCATTCAAATATTTAAATTGGAGAACATGTTGTCTGCAATCCACACATGAACGGATATATGCGTATATCAAACAAGTTCATTAATTTGACTTTCAACATGTTCATGGAGTACTATAATACAGTACAACATGCTACTCAATTGAGGTGTTCAATTTTGGACTTCACTTTTTTGACCTACTGAACGAGCTATTTCATTGAATCGAGATATTTCATTTTGGGTTTGATTCGCGTTTTTGAGTGGATCAACTATTTGTCATATAGTAAATCTCTAGCAACGAGCATGTAAAAACACATTACTCCCGAGCATCATCTCTCCATCTAAAAAAGAAGTGGCAAGCTAATATTTCAAAATTTGATCCTAATCGACTTGGTAAGGTAGACATGGATGCTCGTTCTCCCAAAATTTGAATGAACCATTAAACATCCTCTCTGCTCGGTGGAATTCGCCCGAGCAAATAAATGGGAGACGCGAAATTACCGTCCTATGTGGGACACACGTCAATTGGCCCATTGTACATTGAGGGTATGTTCGTAACTTCATCCAAGCGCGCCTTCTCCTCGGCGGAAATGACATGTGCCGAATAATTCATAAACCATGGTCGGCAAAACACGCTCTCCTCGCCTGAAATAGCTCGCGCCCACTATTTCAAAACACGCTCTCCTCGCCCAAAATCGCTCGCGCCCACTATAGTTCAAAACACGCCCTCCTCGCCCGAAATCGCTCCTGCCTAGAGAAGCAAAGTTACTCTACTATCCCCGACCCTCAGTACACAGACCCAAGCCGAGAAGCCTATAGGCAAGGGTAGAACTATAACTCCCCCTCACATTTCAGACAAATTCGTCCGGAAGACATGGTTCCACTCCCCTCCCAATTTCCCCCGCCCGCCCCCATTCATACCTCGTGGGCGCCAAATCACCTTCTCCCCGGGAAGCTCCCTTCTCCCGAGCCGCGAAACCTCAGCCCCACCTCCATGGCGCCCCCACCGCACCAATTTCACAGCCGCCCTCCTCCCTAATGCCGGAGACACTGTCCATTTGCCCTTGTGCACTGGGCCGTGTGCCTCTTACTCCGTGCTGCTGGTGCTGCCTCGACGACGGCTGCGCGAACCGTACCGGAGCCGATTCACCCCCGCCATTGTTCACGGCACCGGAGCGGCTCCAACTTCGGTCCGTCCAGAGTCCTGGCACTGCTTTGGCGTAGCCGTCGACTGTTGCGACATCGCTCTTTCCCTGCCGCCGGTCGCCACCGCAACCGCGCCGGCCTCACCGACTCGGCAGATGGACCTGCCTACTTCACCATGCCGCCAGATAGGTCGCACCCTCATCTCAAATCACTTTATTTAGACGTCAGTTATCTGAATTTTTATTCTGGGCCAATCGATTTGCAATGGGAAGCAGCACCCCTCGAGGCGGCGGAGCTCCTAGGCTGCCGGTTGGCTGGTGTCTAACGTAAGGGTGCGGGGCGGCAAGTTCGCCGCAGAAGCATCACTTAGATGGCTATCTTTAAGAGTTGCTTGGGTTGAAGGTACTGCCACCATCGGATCTAGATGACGGGGAGTCTTTGTGGATTGGCCCGGGGGCGGCGCAAGTGCGGTGGGGCGGGGGGCGGGGTTTTGGCCAGGCCCACGGACGGCGGAGGCAGGCTGCTCTATCGTTGGTCGCTGGCTCTTCGGGGAAGATTCCGAATAGTGTCATCCAGGAGCCACAAGATGGCTAGCCATCTGGCGTAGATCGGACAGTACCAAAATAAAATAAAATCGTGTGACCCCAATTTAGTCTTTAGTCAACAGATGTGTGACCAGTCTCGTACCTTGCTGTTGATCTCTTAGTGTATTTCTTCAGATCAAAGAGATATGTCGTTCTTAACATTATGCGTTATCTACATCTTCAGACACACCGTCTTCGGACTCACTGCAGCTGCTCCAACAAGGGAAGCATACACCAGAAGGGAGCTATAGTCCCCACTCAATAGTTCCCTGCATCCAATGCGCGTGCCCGACATGCACAACCACAACAACTGCAGGGCCATCGACAAGTCAGCACATGATACTCACTCCTATGGATGGCAGCCAGATAGGTTGTACCCTCATCTTACTTGTGTGCAACATTTATGGCTTTGTTATTCATCTAAGCATGGAAAATAGATCATCAAATTTCATTGTATATTCATGCTGATCTCTTATGGGTCTTGTTCAGGAGTTAACGTTGTTCCATAGTTCAGCTAAGATACTTGTTCTTTAGGTAACACTATTCCATAGTTATCATCCATCAGCCAATGCTATCCCACAGGCTGGTGATTATAGTATTATACCACTTCTAGTATTTCCTATGTTGTTCTTTAATACTTTTTTGTGCCATCTAGTTAATCTCAAGTACAAGCGATACATATTCTGTAGCTTTCATCTGTGTTCTCCCGTTAGTTTATGAGACCTGTTGCTGCTAGTTAACCCCACTCCTACTATTTATGTCGTCTCCTATAGGCACTCATTACATAAATCTAACTACTAGTTGTCTTCCATGCATGTCAGATATAATTGCACACACTGATATATCCACAAGAACCTCACGGAGCAATGTAAAGGCCAATAAACTTGATGTCAATGATACCCAATATGATGGAACATGTAAAGGCAGTTCTTCAGAAGACTTGCAGAAAGATGATGAATCCTCTTCACCCCACAAGGTCCTTGCCCTAACTTGGCCTATGATATGGGTACAACATGCATATAATGTCCTAGAGCGTATCTACTCTGTTGTAATGCCATGTACTTAGCATGCTGATCATGTATGTAAATATGTCATGCCTTCCTGTTTTTCAGTATCTATTCCATTCATGATAACATGTTTTCAAATTCAAGTACTGTCATTCTACTCTATCACAATGCCATCTGCTTAATTTGGACATCATGCTTCTGAATATCTTATGCATTGTCATTCATCAGTATGTACTTCATCTGTCTACCGTACCATGGTTTTTACATTGAAGTGCTGTTCTAGTGCTCTGTTGCAATGCCATCTTATTTTCCCAATCATACCTGTGTATGTTGCCTTAGTTATTTCTGTACGTATTCCGCTAGCATACAGTTTTACATTCAACTAGTGTTTTTTTGCTGTGTTGTCCTGTCGTATCCCTAGCTCTTACACCATTCTCCCTCTGTCCGGATTACATGTTGCCGAAATGGATAAAAAAGGATGTATCTAGAACTAAAATACGCCTAGACCCATCCATTTTTTTCCGGATGGAGGGAATACATGTCGATATGTCATGCCTTTCTATTCTTCAGTACCTATTTCATCTCTCTGCTGCCGCATGTTTTACAATTGAAGCACCATTCTTCTATACAAGGCACGCAAGGGGAAGACGACTATGTTAGAATCTGAAGGGTTACAAACAAGGCCTTTGCAAAAGATCCAAACGCCAGGAGATAATAAACCAACTCCAGTTTTTATAGGTACTGCTCCAGCATAGAGAAACCCAACTCCTATTGATAATAAGCAGATTCCAGTGGCCAAACAACTAGTCCGCTCCAGTCCAGCAAAAATATGTCAACTCAATTCTAAGAAGCGTGTGCGTATCCTTGCATCATGAAATTTTATAGCATGCTGATCATATTTTCTACATGTTTCTTACCCATCTCTCTTTTAGAAAATAAGCTTAACAGATAGAATATTTTCTCCAATGTGATCGTTTATGAGGAAAGATTCTTGCAGGAATTCTCTGTGCTCCAATGTAGATGTAAGTACCTGTCGTATATCACTATATTTTTTACATAAGCATGTATTTTGTTAATCAGCGTGAATCCAACCTTTATCTGATCTAAATTTAGTTGTAGCAAAATGTATGATTAAAGGCCACAATGTTGATTTTTGCAAGGAAAATTGCCTGGTACTTTTGCATCCTGAGCTGCATGAGTGTACTATCTCATATCAGTGGGTTTGAATACTTTGGTTCTGTAGTGGGTTTTTCAGTGTTTTTTTACTGTGTTGTCCTGTCGTATCCCTAGCTCTTACATCATACTCCCTCCATCCGGATTAAATGTCGCATAAATGGATAAAAATGGATGTATCTAGAACTGAAATACGGCTAGACCCATCCATTTATTATCGGATGGAGTGAATACATGTCAATATGTCATGCCTTTCTATTCTTCAGTACCTATTCCATCTCTACTGTAGCATGTTTTATAACTGAATCACCATTCTTCTATATAAGGGATGCAAGGGGAAGACGACTATGTTAGAATCTGAAGGGTTACAAACCAGGTCTTTGCAAAAGATCTAAACACCAGAAGATAATAAACCAATTCCATTTTCATAGATACTTCTCCAGCACAGAGAAACCCAACTCCCACCGATAATAAGCAGATTCCAGTGGCCAAAGAACTAGTCCGCTCCAATCCAGCAAAAGAATGTCAACTCCATTCTAAGAAGTGTGTGCGCATCCTCGTATCATGAAATTTTATAGCATTCTGATCATATTTTCTACATGTTTCTTACCCATCTCTCTTTTAGAAAATAAGGTTAAACGATACAAGACTTCCTCCATTGGGATCATATTCGAGGAAAATATCTTGCGGGAATTCTCTGTGCTCCAGTGCTGATGTAAGTACCTGTTGTATATCACTATATTTTTATATCAGCATGTATTTTGTTAATCGGCCTGAATCTAACCTTTATTTGATCTAAAATTAGTTGTAGCAAAATGTTAAAGGCGCCAATGTTGATTTTTGTAAGGAAAACTGCCTGGTAGTTTTGCGTACTAAGCTACATGAATGTGCTATCTCATATCACGCACATTACTGAATAATAGTGCTTCTTTGGTTGCCCATTCATTCATTGTGTCAATGTTGCTTTCGTATTACCTTACCTGGCTGATGATAGCTGTGCCATATTGTGTTTATTTGATGTAGGCTAGTTGCCCAAACGTTCTTTGTGTCAATGTTGCTTTCCTATTATCTGACTTGGCCAATGATAGCAATGATAGTGTGTTAATTTTGTGCAGGCTGCTGAAGATAAGAAGACAAACTCTGAAAACAGCAAGCCAACCCCATTGTTTCTTTCCAGTAAATCTAGGCCAGATAATATGGCAATAACTCATGATTAATCTGTTTGGTTCTCGTCCTAATTTATGTTATGATGCAGTGGTCAAGACACTCTCCATTATCAATAATACAAGCCTGCCAAAATCGCCATCTGAATCTGTTCAGTATCCTTTGTCTCGAATGCGACGGAATAAATGTATGTTTGTGAACCAATTAATGGCTAAAGCAATGATGGAAATGGTGGATGAATCAGAGGTGCAGAGTCGTGCGACACAATAACTGATCAATGTTTTCAGAGACAGTGTGGCAAAGCAGCAAGAACTTGCCCACATGCTTATGGGCGTCATCTGTGCTGAGGTTGTAGATTGTGACGTTGTAGATGGTTAGGTTCTACTCATTTATTTGCATTGGCATCAATCTTTGATTGCCCAATGGATGTAATTTCCTGTAATATATTATGGATGTGCAACGTTATTCCCTGTATGCCATACCTTTGCTCGTCATAATGGGCTCAAATTATCTAATTTGGCCTAAAGACATGAATGAACTTTAGTGGGCCCATTAAGTTAATGGGCCATTTCTAGGCCGAAAGTTAATGGTCGGCCCTCTTACCTCCCGGTTCGTTAACAGGCCGACATTGAAGCGGGCAACAGGTGGCCCCAATTTATTTCACGGGCCGTTAACTTGCCGTTACTAAGTTTGGGCTACATATGGCCCAACTATACTGTAGGCCTTTAGCAGGCCGAAAGAGACAACGGGCTTGTATTGGACCATGAAGAGCATGGGCCGCTAAGAGGCCGAAAGTCAGGTCATATTGTAAACGGCCCAACTGTGTTGTGGGCCTTTAGCAGGCCGAAAGAGAAACCGGGCTGGTATTGGACCATGAAGGGCATGGGCCATTAAGAGGCCAAAACTAAGGTCCGACTACAAATGGCCCAACTCATTTATGGTCCGTTAACAGGCCGAAAGGCACAGAGGGTCAGGACACTAGTAGAAAAAGGGCCTGTTGTCCCGGTTCGTAAGGGCCTTTTGTCCCGGTTCCTGAACCGGGACTAAAGGGTCGGTACTAATGCCCTGTCCCTTTAGTACCGATTCAATCCAGAACCGGGACAGATGGGCCTCCACGTGGCCTGTGCGCGGAGCCTAGGCAGGAGGGCCTTTGGTCCCGGTTGGTGGCACTAACCGGGACCAATAGGCATCCACGCGTCAGCATTTTTGTGGCTGGGGTTTTTGTTTTTTTTGAAAGGGGGGGGGGGTTGGGGGTTTTGGTTGGTTAATTTAGGTGTTTCATATATTGTGTTAGCTAGCTATAATTAATACAGAGAAGCGTCCTCTCTTATGTTCGTGCTTGGTCGACGCTACGTACTATACATACGTATAGAGAGGACTAGACACGCTAGCTAGCTAGTAAGCAAATGAAGGAAACAGAAGATCGTCCTGAACATATATGCATACAGAGAGAAGTGATATCGACCACCTCTCCTTCTCCGAGAGATTGGTCGAACAACAAGTTCTTGTATATCTATCCGACACTACCGGCTACATATATACAATAATCATCTCTTACAAATATAATCTCCTAACATACGGACTCATGGTCCACATAGTATTCTCCGTCTTCAGCGATCACGTGGTCGAGAAAGAATTTCGCCAATTCCTCTTGAATTGCTTGCATGCGAGCTGGTGCTAGGAGTTCATCCCGCTTCTGAAACATCTAATTTGAAGAAGGGGGTCAATACATACATATATATATGTGAATGAATGAAACTCAACACAAATGATGGTAATAAAATAAAATTGTGAATGTCGTTATTTACGCACTTCATATTGTTCATCAGAGTAGCCCCGCTCACAGGTCGTGTGGCGGATGGACTCGCAAATGTAGTATCCACAGAAATTATTCCCTTGTTCCTGCCACAACCACTTTACAAGAAATAGAGGTCAATCAAACTGATAAGCAAGAATGCCAAATGGTATTGATGAAACTAGCGCCTGAATCAATAAGAGATGCACGGAACATCCTACTATAGTACTTACTTTCGGGTGTCTAAATTGCAGCTTCTTCGGGAGTCCCGGAGCTTTTTTGGTGAATTTTTTCCAAACCCAGCCAGACAAAGAAAACAATTACTTGATATATCAGGAAATGAACAAAGTTGCTGATGTGGTGGATAACGATCGATTTAACTTACTTCTCCAGCATTTGAGTTATGTCCGCATAGTCCTGGGGATCTTCTCGTCTTGAGTCTAAGACGGTTAGTAGTCCCTGCTCAAGCTTAATCTCTAGGAGAATATAGTGGAAACTGCACAAGCATGCATAACTCATCAATTACATTACTATAACCTTGACTAATATATAAGGGAAACCGAATACGCACAAGACAGTAACACTCACTTGAATTTGAAAGGAAAGAGTATTATATCTTTGTTTTCATTTATTACCAACGATCGTAGCAAGTTGGCCTCGGTATCCGCGGGATGAAATTTAACCTCAGTTTCGTCTATGAGATATATGTTAATGAACCCAATATCACCGACTTGTCTTTTCTTCAATTCGGCGATCTTCAATCTGCATAATATAGTGAGGATAATTATAAATACATGCAATGAAAGAGTTGAGCTATATAGAGAGACTGAATGACAGAAGTAGTACTACTTACAGACAGTAGCAGGTGACCGTTGCTTTATCGAGGGCCAATTGATTGAAAAACTGAAAGAACTCCTCAAATGGAACAGGCAACAGATCAATTCCAACGAGGTCATGCTCCTTTTTAACTCTCACATACAAAGTACTCCTCCCCCCAGACTCTCTGCAGATTTTCAAGTACCAATCATGCAATCTTCGAATCATCATTGATAGAGATCTTTCATCTTTGACGAGAGGCTTCCCGTACTCGTATCTTTGTATCTGCACCTCCATGAAATCATAATGTACATCGTCGGGCAGGTAATCTCCAAGATTGCTATAACCGGGCACCATCCTCGGATCATTAGCGACGATGTTGCTAGGCACCTTGAGCGGGGGGCACGATTGCTTCGCTTGTTCGCCGAGCTGTGCAATTTGTTTCCCAGCTTGTCGTTCTTTCAACCTTTGATCACTGACAGTACTTCCCGACCGCTCCGCTTCGACAAATTCCTTTCCAATAATGCGCTCATAGTTTCCTTTCGGCGGAGACTGGGGTGGTTTTGTCAGGGCAGCCAGAGTGCGCTTCGCTTTCACCGGATCTACCTTCTCCTTCGGAGGTGGATGTTTCTTTGCTTTCACCCCTTCAAAGAAGTTCCTCAATTCTTCTTGCGCAATCTCGGCATTCTCCTCCGGGGTCCTCTCATATGGTAACTTCTCTGGAGTCTTCAGAGAAGGACCGAATCTGTATGTCCTCCTGCCTCTGGCTGTACTGCTAGACGCCGGCAGAGTAGACAGAGCGGTTGTCTTCTTTACTTGCTTACAAGGCGGAGGAGAAGGACTATGACGCGCCGGAGCAGCCGGAGCGGCGGCAGGTCTCTTCCGCCCTTGCTGACGAGGTGGAGAAGGAGGGGGCTGGCTGCTCGGGCGCGCCGGCGTAGGCAGAGAAGGAGGCGGAGTGCCGCCACGCACGGGAGAAGGAGCTGGCCGAGTGCCCTGATCGTCACTCGCCGGGGGAGGAGGCGGTGGAGGAGGCGGAGTGCCCTGACTCACCGGAGGAGGAGGCGGTGGAGGAGGCAGAGTGCCCTGACTCGCCGGAGGTGGAGGAGGAGGCGGAGGCGTCCAGTTCGGAAGGTTGATGAGCTCCTTCCGCCATAGGCATGGAGTCATCAGAGCAGAACCCAACCTATTCTCCCCTTCACCGGTAGGGTGGTCAAGCTGGAGGTCCTCAAATCCCTCCGTTATTTCATCCACCATCACCCTAGCATATCCTTCTGGAATCGGTTGGCAGTGAAAAGTTGCGCCGGGTTCAGTAGGATAAACAGAGCCAACAGCCGCCTTGACCTTCAAATTCATCCATTGCGTCATAAGGTGGCAATTTTGAGACTCCGTGATAGCATCCACAGGATAGCTGGCAGGAGCCGTCAAGACATGCTCCGGCTGAAGCAGCTCGGTGGAAGCCACGCTGCTTCTTTGCTGAGATGGCGGGGTAGCTTCGGGGGAAGCTTCGGCAGTTCGTTTGCTGCGATTTGCTTCTCGTTCCTCTATCGCTTGTACCCTTGCTTGCAGCGCCTGCATTTGGGTCTGCTGCACTTTTTTCCTCCTCTCCTGGCATTTGTAACCACCTGCGTCCGGAAACCCAACCTTCCACGGAATGGAGCCTGGCATGCCTCGTGTCCGTCCAGGGTGCTCAGGATTCCCGAGGGCCATTGTGAGCTCGTCGTTCTCTCTGTCTGGAAAGAACGTTCCTTGCTGCTCTGCTTCGATATACTGCTGAAGCTTCTTGACTGGTATGTCCATTTGATCGTTCGTCCAAATGCACTTCCCTGATACAGGGTCCAAGGTTCCGCCAGCCCCAAAGAACCAAGTCCGGCAACGGTCTGGCCAGTTAATTGTCTCTGGTTCGATCCCTTTATCAACCAGATCATTCTCAGTCTTGGCCCACTTAGGTCGGGCTACGAGGTAGCCACCTGACCCCGTGCGATGGTGATGCTTCTTCTTCGCAGCATTTTGCTTGTTTGTCGCCAACATCTTCTTACTCTTTTCCGATGTCTTGTGGTCCACAAATGCGTGCCGGTGATCTCTGATCTTCTCATATCTGCCCTTGAATTCTGGTGTGTCTTTATTTTCGACAAACTTATTCAACTCTTTCTTCCACCTCCTGAATAGTTCTGCCATCCTCTTAAGAGCAAAAGACTTGATTAATTTCTCTTTAACTGGCTTCTCCGGATCATCCTCTAGCGGTAGGGTGAAATTTGACTTCAGCTCAGGCCAAAGATCATTTTTCTGCATATCATTGACATAAGACACCTCAGGGTCTTCTGTAGCCGGCTTTAACCATTGCTGGATGCTGATCGGGATCTTGTCCCTAACCAAAACCCCGCACTGAGCAACAAATGCGCTCTTTGTCCGTAGGGGTTCAATCAGTGGGCCGTCGGGCGTGATTGCTATGAGATACATGTGGCCGTCGGTGTCGGACACTACATCCATGTCCCACAAGTGACGTGGGCGTCGAAGCCCGCGTCACTTGTGGGACGTGGATGTACTATCCGACACCGACGACCACATGTATCTCACATCGACGATACTTGCTATTTAGGGTTTCCTCTACCGCTCGGTGACCCTGACCCTTGACGACCCTCGTTCCCGATAAAATAAAGAGGAAGAAGAAGAAAAAAAGAGAAGAAGAAATCTTTCTTCTCCTCTTTTCTTCTTCTTCTTCTTCCTCTTTTTTTATCGGAAACGAGGGTCGTCGAGGGTCGCCGAACGGTAGAGGAAACCCTAAATAGCAAGTATCGTGGGTGTGAGATACATGTGGCCGTCGGTGTCGGACACTACATCCACGTCCCAGAAGTGACGTGGGCGTCGAAGCCCGCATTACTTGTGGGACATGGATGTACTGTCCGACACCGACGGCCACATTTATCTCACACCGACGGTACTTGCTATTTAGGGTTTCCTCTACCACTTGGCGACCCTCGACGACCCTCGATGACCCTCGTTCCCGATAAAAAAAAGGAAGAAGAAGAAAAAAAAGAGGAGAAGAAAGAATAGAGGAGAAGACTCCTCTATTCTTTCTTCTCCTCTTTTTTTCTTCTTCCTCTTCTTTTTTTATCTTCTTCTTCCTCTCATGTTCGACCCCCCCCTCGTGTTGAAGTTATCGGGAGGGGGTATATCAACCGCCCCACGTGTTGAAGTTATCGAGAGGGGGTATATCGACCCCACCCCACGTGTTGAAGTTATCAGGAGTTTATATCAATACGACATACGTACATGCGGGAAAATAATATTATCGGGGAGGGGGTATATATATCGACCCCCCCCCTCGTGTTGAAGTTATCGGGAGGGGGCATATCGACCCTCCCCCCCAACGTGTCGAAGAAAAAAAAGAAGAAAAAAAAGAGGAGAAGAAGAAAGGAATAGAGGAGAAAAGAGAAAATAGAATATATATTCTCTTCTTCTCCTCTTCTTTTTCTTCTTTTTTCTTCTTCTTATTTATTTCTCCTCGTCTTCCTCTCCCCTCTTCTTCTCCTTTGTTCTTCTTCTTATTTCCTTTTTCCTCTCATTCTTTTTCTTCTTCTTTCTTCTTAAAAATACATGTAGTATTGCTTGTTTTTTTTAAAATAATGTTCAAATAGAAATTTTAGAAAAACTAAAGGTTTTGCCTAATTCATTGTTCATATGAATATGCAAACATTTGCATATTTACAATAATCAATATCACCAAAAAAATCTATGACCAGAAAAAATACTATTTTTTATGTTAATATATCTTTTGCATACATATACAGACATACATATACAATACATATACATATAATCAGGAAAAAAATATATGAATTTGCAAAAAAATTAAAAACAGGGGCGAAGAGGGGGGCAGTGCTGGCCCTGACCAAAGCGAGAGGCGACGGCGGTGCGGGGCGGCGACGGCGAGGCAGAGGCGGGGCGGCGATGGCGTCGGGGTGGCGACGCAGGGTGGCGACGGCGTAATGGCATGATGCGGGGCGGCGACGACATCGGGGCGGCGTGGGGAGGTGACTGCGATGGCGCGGGGTGGCGCGCGGCAACGGAGTCGGGGTGGGGCGGGGTGGCGACGGCGTCCGGGCGGCGCGGGACGGCGTCGGAGGCAGGGGCGACGACAGCGACGGCGAGGCGCAGAGGGGCAGCCTGGCGGCGTCGGGGGGGGGGGGAAGACGAACTGAATGGAAATTTTCACAAGTGCTAGTTATATAGCAAAGGCATTGGTCACGGTTCGTGGCACAAACCGTGACCAATGCCCCCCTTTAGTCCTGGTTGGTGCCACCAACCAGGACCAAAGGCCTCTTTTCAGCAGCCCAAAGGGCGGGAAGCGGCGGCCTTTGGCCCCGGTTGGTAGCACCAACCGGGACTAAAGGGGGGCATTGGCCACGGTTTGTGCTAGGAACCATTACCAATGCCCCCTTTAGTCCCGGTTGCTGGCACCAACCGGGACCAAAGGTTGTGTGCTAGAACTGGCGCAATGCGGTGGGATGTTTAGTCCCACCTCGCTAGCCGAGAGGGGCTTGGAGTGGTTTATAAGCTCTGCCGAGCCGACCACTTCGAGCTCCTCTCTACTACAGGCTTACGGGCCTAAATCCACTGTCTGTGCCTGTGGGCCTACTGGGTCTCCTGCGGGCCTGAATCCTGGCCCATGGTAGGGTTTCTAGTGGTATTCAGGCCGTGGGGGCTTAGTAGGAGGCACTTTTTTGTTTTTTTGTTTTCTTTACTTATTGTTGCTATTTTCAATTTTTTTCCAGTTTTTTTGTTTTGTTTTCTGCATTATTTATTTTATTTTGTTTTTTGCTTTATTTTTTAATTCTTTTTGCTTTTAGTTTTAGAAAAATTATAAACTTTCTGTTAGTGCCATTAGTTTTCAAATTTGAAAACACTTTTTTTGTTTTTTTGTTTTCTTTACATATTGTTGCTATTTTTAATTTTTTTTTCTAGTTTTTTTGTTTTGTTTTCTGCATTATTTATTTTCTTTTCCTTTTTGCTTTATTTTTTAATTCTTTTTTCTTTTAGTTTTAGAAAATTATAAACTTTCTGTTATAGCCATTAGTTTTCAAATTTGAAAACACTTTTTTAGTTTTTTTTTGCTTTTAGTGCCTATTTTTTTCCAGTTTTTTGTTTTGTTTTCTACATTATTTATTTTCTTTTGTTTTTTGCTTTATTTTTTAATTCTTTTTGCTTTTAGTTTTAGAAAATTATGAACTTTCTGTTAATGCCATTAGTTTTCAAATTTGAAAACACTTTTTTAGTTTTTTTGTTTTCTTTGTTGCTTTATTTATTTTATTTTGTTTCTATTTACAAAAAAATACTTATTGTTGCTATTTTTTTGTTTTCCAGATTTTTTGTTTTGTTTTCTACATTATTTATTTTCTTTTGTTTTTTCTTTATTTTTTATTTCTTTTTGCTTTTAGGTTAGTAAAATTATAAACTTTCTGTTAGTGCCATTAGTTTTAGAAAAATTATAAACTTTTCGTTAGTGCCATTAGTTTTCAAATTTGAATAGTTAAAATTTGAATTCTTTGAAATTTGTGTGAATCAGAAGTTTGTGATTAACTTTAGTAAAAAATGAACATAGATGCACCTATAGAGAAAATTCGACCTAAATTCATAGTTTTCAAATGAACTCTGAAAAAGTTAGCATAACATACTCGTGTGTTACAAAGTTGGCATAGTATCATCATAATAGTTGCGGGAGAAAGTCTTCACATTTTCTTCGCTTGTGTCATTTGCTTATTGCGCCGTAACCATGGATAATCTTCATTGTTTATCAACATGCTTGGGTCAGCCTTTACATTGAAGGGAGGAATTTCATGAAACTTTTCATAATCTTCAGACATGTCTGTCTTGCCATCCACTCCCAGGATGTCCCTTTTTCCTGAAAGAACTATGTGGCGCTTTGGCTCATCGTATGATGTATTCGCTTACTTATCTTTTCTTTTTCTCAGTTTGGTAGACATGTCCTTCACATAGATAACCTGTGCCACATCATTGGCTAGGACGAACGGTTCGTCAGTGTACCCAAGATTTTTCAGATCCACTGTTGTCATTCCGTACTGTGGGTCTACCTATACCCCCCCGCCTAACAGATTGACCCATTTGCACTTAAACAAAGGGACCTTAAAATCAGGTCCGTAGTCAAGTTCCCATATGTCCACTATGTAACCATAATATGTGTCCTTTCCACTCTCGGTTGCTGCATCAAAGCGGACACCGCTGTTTTGGTTGGTGCTCTTTTGATCTTGGGCGATCGTGTAAAATGTATTCCCATTTATCTCGTATCCTTTGTAAGTCAATACAGTCAAAGATGATCCCCTGGACAACAAGTACAACTCATCACAAATAGTGTTGTCACCTCTGAGACTTGTTTCCAACCAACTACTGAAAGTCCTGATGTGTTCACATGTAATCCAGTCGTCGCACAGCTCCGGGTGTTTGGAGCGCAGACTGTTCTTGTGTTCATCGACATACGAGGTCACCAAGGTAGAGTTCTGTAGAACTATGTAGTGTGCTTGAGACCAAGAATATCCGTCCCTACATATTATTGAGTCACTTCCAAGAGTGCCTTTTCCAGTTAGTCTCCCCTTATACCGCGATTTAGGGAGACCTATCTTCTTAAGGCCAGGAATGAAGTCAACACAAAACCCAATAACATCCTTTGTTTGATGGCCCATGGAGATGCTTCCTTCTGGCCTAGCGCGGTTACGGACATATTTGTTTAGGACTCCCATGAACCTCTCAAAGGGGAACATATTGTGTAGAAATACGGGCCCCATGATGACAATCTCATTGACTAGATGAACTAGGACGTGCGTCATGATATTGAAGAAGGATGGTGGGAACACCAGCTCGAAACTGACAAGACATTGCGCCACATCACTCCTTAGCCTTGGTACGATTTCTAGATCGATCACCTTCTGAGAGATTGCATCGAGGAATGCACATAGCTTCACAATGGCTAATCGGACGTTTTCCGGTAGGAGCCCCCTCAATGCAACCGGAAGCAGTTGCGTCATAATCACGTGGCAGTCATGAGACTTTAGGTTCTGAAACTTTTTCTCTGACGTATTTATTATTCCCTTTATATTCGACGAGAAGCCAGTCGTGACCTTCATACTGAGCAGGCATTCAAAGAAGATTTCTTTCTCTTCTTTCGTAAGAGCGTAGCTGGCAGGACCTTTATACTGCTTCGGAGGCATGCCGTATTTTTCGTGCAAACGTTGCAGGTCCTCCCATGCCTCAGGTGTATCTTTTGTCTTCCCATACACGCCTAAGAAGCCTAGCAGGTTCACGCAAAGGTTCTTCATCACGTGCATCACATCGATTGAAGAGCGGACCTCTAGGTCTTTCCAGTAGGGTAGGTCCCAAAATATAGATTTCTTCTTCCACATGGGTGCGTGTCCCTCAGTGTCATTCGGAACAGCTAGTCCGCCGGGACCCTTTCCAAAGATTACATGTAAATCATTGACCATAGCAAGTACGTGATCACCGGTACGCATGGCGGGCTTCTTCCGGTGATCTGCCTCGCCTTTGAAATGCTTGCCTTTCTTTCAACATTGATGGTTGGTCGGAAGAAATCGATGATGGCCCAGGTACACATTCTTCCTGCATTTGTCCAGGTATATACTTTTAGTGTCATCTAAACAGTGCGTGCATGCGCGGTATCCTTTGTTTGTCTGTCCCGAAAGGTTACTGAGAGCGGGCCAATCGTTGATGGTCACAAACAGCAACACCTTTAGGTTAAATTCCTCCTGTCTGTGCTCATCCCACGTATGTACACCATTTCCACTCCATAGTTGTAAAAGTTCTTCAACTAATGGCCTTAGGTACACATCAATGTCGTTGCCGGGTTGCTTAGGGCCTTGGATGAGAACTGGCATCATAATGAACTTCCGCTTCATGCACATCCAAGGAGGAAGGTTATACATACATAGAGTCACGGGCCAGGTGCTGTGATTGCTGCTCTACTCCCCGAAAGGATTAATGCCATCCGCGCTTAAAGCAAACCATACATTCCTTGGGTCCTTTGCAAACTCATCCCAGTACTTTCTCTCGATTTTTCTCCACTGCCACCCGTCAGCGGGTGCTCTCAACTTCCCATCTTTTTTCGGTTCTCACTGTGCCATCGCATCAACTTGGCATGCTCTTCGTTTCTGAACAGACATTTCAACCGTGGTATTATAGGAGCATACCACATCACCTTCACAGGAACCCTCTTCCTGGGGGGCTCACCGTCAACATCACCAGGGTCATCTCGTCTGATCTTATACCGCAATGCACTGCATACCGGGCATGTGTTCAGATCCTTGTCTGCACCGCGGTAGAGGATGTAGTCATTAGGGCATGCATGTATCTTCTCCACCTCCAATCCTAGAGGGCATACAACCTTATTTGCTGCGTATGTACTGTCGGGCAATTCGTTATCCTTTGGAAGCTTCTTCTTCAATATTTTCAGTAGCTTCTCAAATCCTTTGTCAGCCACAGCATTCTCTACCTTCCACTGCAGCAATTCCAGTACGGTATCGAGCTTTGTGTTGCCATCTTCGCAATTGGGGTACAACCCTTTTTTGTGATCCTCTAACATGCGATCGAATTTCAGCTTCTCCTTTTGACTTTCGCATTGCGTCCTTGCATCGACAATGACCCAGCGGAGATCATCATCATCGAGCACATCGTCTGGTTCCTCTTGATCTTCAGCAGCTTCACCCGTTGCAGCATCATTGGGAACATCGTCTGGTTCCTCTTGATCTTCACCAGCTCCCCCCGTTGCAGCATCATCGTATTCAGGGGGCACATAGTTGTCATCGTACTCTTCTTCTTCGCCGTCTTCCATCATAACCCCTATTTCTCCGTGCCTCGTCCAAACATTATAGTGTGGCATGAAACCCTTGTAAAGCAGGTGGGAGTGAAGGATTTTCCGGTTAGAGTAAGACCTCGTATTCCCACATTCAGTGCATGGACAACACATAAATCCATTCTACTTGTTTGCCTCAACCGCATCGAGAAACTCATGCACGCCCTTAATGTACTCGCAGGTGTGTCTGTCACCGTACATCCATTGCCGGTTCATCTGCATGCATTATATATAATTAATTGTCCAAATTAATAGAAGTTCATCATCACATTAAAACCAAAGTGCATCCATAGTTCTCATCTAACAACATATAGGTCTCCAGAGCATCTAATTAATTAAACCATACATTGAAACTATGTAAAACATTTCAATGCGAAAACAAATGCGATCATAATCGCAACCAAGGTAACAATTGATCCAATGGCATAATGATACCAAGCCTCAGTATGAATGGCATATTTTCTAATCTTTCTAATCTTCAGGCGCGTTGCATCCATCTTGATCTTGTGATCATCGACGACATCCGCAACATGCAACTCCAATATCATCTTCTCCTCCTCAATTTTTTTTATTTTTTCCTTCAACAAATTGTTTTCTTCTTCAACTAAATTTAACCTCTCGACAATAGGGTCGGTTGGCATTTCCGATTCACATACATCCTACATAAATAAAATCTATGTCACGTTGGTCGGCATAATTTTCATAAACAATAAATGAACCAATAGTTATAAAGATAATATATATACCACATGCGAATCATAGACAGGACGAGGGCCGACGGGGACGAATACCAAAACCATCGCACTATATAAGATGCAATAATAAAAGTAAGAAAATAATACAAGTATCTATGTAAACATACAAGTAAGAATATTTTTCCTTTCAGAAAGAAGATAAGAACAAGAGGCTCACCACGGTGGTGCCGGCGATGAGCTCGGCGCGGGTGATCGACGGCGGTGAAGACGGGGACGGGGGTGTCGCGGACCGCTAAACCTAGACAAATATTGTGGAAAATGGAGCTTGGAGGTCGAGCTTGGAGAGGAGAAAGCTTAAGTAGTGTGGCTCGGGCATTCCATCAAACACCTTGTGTGTATAGGAGGTGTGCTAGAGCACCACCAAGCCCTCTCCCCCTCGGCCAGAAAAAAACAGAGCAGTGTGCTCTGCTCTTACGCGAGGGGGTATATATAGGCACCTCATTGGTCCCGGTTGTTGGCATGAACCGGGACTAAAGGGGAGCCTTTGGTCCCGATTCAAGCCACAAACCGGGACCAATGGTGGTGGGCCAGGAGCGAGGCCCATTAGTCCCGGTTCGTCCCACCAACCGGGACCAAAAGGTCCAGATGAACTAGGACCAATGGCCCACGTGGCCCGATCGGCCCCCTGGGCTCACGAACCGGGTCCAATGCCCCCATTGGTCCTGGTTCTGGACTGAACCGGGACTAATGGGCTGACCCGACCTGGACCAAAGCCCTCTTTTCTACTAGTGGGAATTGGCCCAAAACTTAAATGGGTCGCTAAAAGGCCAAAACTCAGGTCCGACTACAATTGGCCCAACTGATTTATGGGCCGTCAACAGGCTGAAAGTGACACCGGGCCAGAAATTGGCCCAACACTAAAATGGGCCGCTAAAAGGCCGAAACTCAGGTCCGACTACAAATGGCCCATCAGATTTATGGGCCGTCAACAGGCTGAAAGACACACCGGGCCGGAAATTAGCCCAACATTTAAATGGGTCGCTAAAAGGCCCAAAGATGTACATCCTAAAAATTGGCTCATCCATTAAATGGGCCGTTAACAGGCCGAAATCTCATCGGGCCGATATTGAGCCCAAATATATAGCGAGCTGTTAACGGGCTCGAACTGACGATGGGCTGCAATGGTGTCAAATCTTTAACGGGTCGAATTGGCACATCTCGTATGGGCCGTGGGCTTAAATGGACCTGACACAAGTAGGCCTTATATGGGCTGGCCTGCTAATTTTTACTGGGCCGGCGTTTTTCACCGTAATGGGCCACTGTTGGGTCGTGCCACGTGTCGACCTATCATAGGCTCCTCCTGTCCAATGAGTGAATGACATCTGTCCCAACGATGAGCCGACACGTGTTTCCTCTAGCCAATGATGATTTTACACGTGGAAAATGCCCATTGGTCGGGGCTGTTAACGGGTTATCAGATCCAAAACCCAACCCGATAGCTTAACGGTGTTCCATTATGGTGGATGCCACGTGTCGGTCACCCTTGACGAAAGCACTTCTGTGACGCGCGATTTATCGTCATGGAAGTGGACACTTCTGTGATGATAATTTTGATAATGTCATGGAACACTTCTACGACAGCACGGGTATGACTATCTTGATTCTGTCATAAATTTGTCATGGATTTACATGCATGACAAAAAACGCGACCTACTGTGACAAACACGTACCATCACGGAAGTGTATTTTTTCTAGTGTATCACTTATATATTGATTGCATGTGATGTTTATCCTTTATGCATCTTATTTTGCTTAGTTCAACGGTAGCATTATAAGATGATCTCTCACTAAATTTCAAGGTATAAGTGTTCTCCCTGAGTATGCACCATTGCTATAGTTCGTCGTGCCGAGACACTACGTGATGATTGGGTGTGATAAGCTCTACATTCACATACAACAGCTGCAAGCCAGTTTTGCATATGCGTAATACTCGGGTTAAACTTGACGAGCCTAGCATATGCAGATATGGCCTCGAAACACTAGAGACCGAAAGGTCGAGTGTGAATCATATAGTAGATATGATCAACATGGTGATGTTCACCATTGAAAACTACTCCATCTCACGTGATGATCAGACATGGTTTAGTTGATATGGATCACGTCATCACTTAGATGATTAGAGAGATGTCTATCTAAGTGGAAGTTCTTAAGTAATTTGATTAATTGAACTTTAATTTATCATGAACTTAGTACCTGATAGTATTTTGCATGTCTATGTTGTTGTAGATAGATAGCCCGTGCTGTTGTTCTGTTGAATTTTAATGCATTCCTAGAGAAAGCTAAGTTGAAAGATGATGGTAGCAACTACACGGACTGGGTCCGTAACTTGAGGATTATCCTCATTGCTGCATAGAAGAATTACGTCCTGGAAGCATCACTAGGTGACAAACCCGCTACAGGAGCAACGCCAGATGCTGTGAACACCTGGCAGAGCAAAATTGATGACTACTCGATAGTTCAGTGTGCCATGCTTTATGGCTTAGAACCGGGACTTCAACGACGTTTTGAATGTCATGGAGCCTATGAGATGTTCCAGGAGTTGAAGTTAATATTTCAAGCAAATGCCCGGATTGAGAGCTATGAAGTCTCCAATAAGTTCTACAGCTGCAAGATAGAGGAGAATAGTTCTGTCAGTTAACATATACTCAGAATAACTGGGTACCAAAATAACTTGACTCAACTGGGAGATAATCTTCCTGATGATAGTGTCATTGACAGAGTTCTTCAATCACTGCCACCAAGCTACAAGAGCTTCGTAATGAACTATAATATGCAAGGGTTGGATAAGACGATTCCCGAGCTCTTCGCAATGGTAAAGGCTGCGGAGGTAGAAATCAAGAAGGAGCATCAAGTGTTGATGGTCAACAAGACCACCAGTTTCAAGAAAAATGGTAAAGCGAAGAAGGGGAACTTCAAGAAGAATAGCAAGCCAGTTGCTGCTCAAGTGAAGAAACCCAAGTCTGGACCTAAGCCTGAGCCTGAGTGCTTCTACTGCAAAGGAACTAGTCACTAGAAGTGGAACTACCCCAAGTATTTGGCGGAAAAGAAGGATGGCAAAGTGAAAGGTATATTTGATATACATGTTATTGATGTGTAGCTTACTAATGCTCGCAGTAGTGCCTGGGTATTTGATACTGGTTCAGTTGCTAACATTTGCATCTCGAAACAGGGGCTACGGATTAAGCAAAGATTGGCTAAGGACGAGGTGACGATGTGCGTGGGAAATGGTTCCAAAGTAGATGTGATCGCCGTCGGCACGCTACCTCTACATCTACCTTCAAGATTAGTTTTATACCTGAATAATTATTATTTGGTGCCAGCATTGAGCATGAATATTATATCTGGATCTTGTTTAATGCGAGACGGTTATTCATTTAAATCAAAGAATAATGGTTGTTCTATTTATATGAGTAATATCTTTTATTGTCATGCACCCTCGATGAGTGGTCTATTTGTACTAAATCTTGATAATAGTGATACACATGTTCATAGTATTGAAGCCATGTCACAGCCCTAGAATTGTTTGCAATAGTTGCACAAGCATCTTGCATCATGTTTAAATTCATGAAAGTTGAATTGGGCAAAGTGGAAAGCCTCAGAAATCATTTAAAAAAATGATCAACATTAAAAAATTGCTTCAAATAAACCCAAGAAAATGTTCCTGTTAAGCTATAAAAATATTGGCAAGAGGTAAAATTCAAACCAATATTTTTGGAGTCACAAAAATATTTATTTTGGGCATTTGAGTTAATCCAATAATTATTTGCATTGGATTTATATAGGTGATATATTAACCATATGTCCAATAATTCTGATAATTGTTGAGGGGCTTTGGAATAATCCATTTAGTCCCTGCAAAAATTGTCTGAAGCAGAAAAATTAGTTTGGTTCAAAAACCAAATTAAAAGAAATGTTAGAAATAGAAAACAGAAACAAATAAGAGAGGGAGAGAGTTACCTGGACCTACCTAACTTACCTGCAGCACATCTGGCATCCCAGCTGGCCCAGCACTGTGCGGCCCACTGGCCGACAGTGCCAGTCATCACCAACCTCCCGCCAGAGCAGGCAGGCTGCTACCTGTCGCCCGCGCGCTGCCCCTGGCCACCTCCTGATTGCCACCGAGGCGCCCCCGATGCGTTTGGAGACGCCCCACAGCCCCGTCTGCCTCTCCCCTCACTCTCTGCTCTCTCCCTCGCTCTCTAGCCCCTTCCCCGTAGCTCACCCGAGAGCGAACGCCACAGCCGTTCGCTGCCACCGTGCTCACCGGCCACCCCTCGCTCCACCGTCGACTCCGGGAGCTCCGCTACAACCTCCTCTTCATCCCCGATGAGCCACGCACCGCCGGATGCCCTGCTGCCTCGCCATCGACCCGTCTTCTCCACGCACGGCCGCCGGATCGCCATCGCCGTTACGCCACCGTCTGGTCCTCCCCGAGCTTGCTGAGCCTCCCTACCGACTCCATGTGAGCCCCTGCTTCGTTTACCCCTAACTCCATGCCCGATTTCGAGCTCTAGCTGCCTCCTCCATTGGAGCCGAGATGCACCGCCGCACGAGCTCGACGCCGGCGACATTCCGGTCACCATTTGGTCCCGGGCATGCGTCCAATGTATTCGCCGCACCGCGTAGAAGCCATAGGTGCTAACCCCGCATCGCCACGGCCGTTGAAGCCTCGACCCCGAGCTCACCCGAGCTCAGGCCGCCGCCAAGCTTGTTGCTGCCGCCACCACAGGCCACCGTGGCCCCCCCAAGCCAGATCCATTAGGTGCGCGCGAGCTCCAGCTAGCCGTAGAGGCCAACCGCGTCGCAAACCGCCGCCTGTAGCGCGAGCCTGAGCAACTCCGCTGAGCCTCCACCGTGAGATTTGGTCACCGGTGCTTAATCCGGCGACGCTGACGTGGCAGGAATAGATTTGGTGCTAATCACCCAGTTAATCAACCCCGAGTGGATGACATGTGGGACACGCACTGTTAGTGACACAATTAAAGTTAAATAACCCCTGTTAACCCCCTGAGTCAATGACAGGCGGAGCCCACCAATCAGATTTGACTTTGGTCAATGCTGATGTCACCGTGACTTAGTGCTCACGTAGTAAAGTTTTTCTGGAATTTAAAATAAATTAGAAATGATTTATGAATTCCAGAAAATAATCAAAACTTCTAAAAATCATAGAAAATTAACCGTAACTCCAAATGAAATAATTTATATATGAAAAATGATCAAAAAAAGTCAACCTATCCATCTATACCATTTTCATGCATGCAGAATAACTTATGGCTGCTGTTTAGGAAAAATCATATAAAGGGCATTTAAACCTTCACATATGGAGTTTGAACTTGAATCTTGGATTCAAACCAACCTCATTTAACTTGTTGCTAGTTGCATTTGGCCAATCAACATCATATTGCCATGTCATGTTCATGCATCACATTGTTGCATTGCATTGATTGTGTCCTTCTCTGTTTGCCGGTAACGATCCCCTCTCAATAGATGATGTTTCTGAGGACGTGATCGATGACACTAATGAAGAGCTATACTATCTTCTGAAAGTGCCAGGCAAGCAAAACCCCCTTGTTCATTCCGATACAATCCCACTCTCTCGCTCCTGCTCTCTTTTACTACATTAGGACAACAACGATTCAACTGTTACATGATGCGGTAGTTGAAGCCCTTTCCTCTGCATGACTTGTCATTGCCACAGTAAATAGATGAAACCCACTAGCGTGAGTAGGAGTTGTTTGAGCCCCGATGTGCCTACTCATTCATGCTTGTTTGTCATGCCTGCTACTGCTTAGAGTTGAGTCAGGTCTGATTCATCGGGATGAATTGGAATGGTGATGAACATGTCCTACTGTGTGTGAGCTAAGTGTGTGAACACGATTTGGTAAAGGTAGCAGTGAGAGGCCATGTAGGAGTACATGGTGGGTTGTCTCATTGCAGCCGTCCTCAGGAACTGAGTTCCGTGTTTGTGATCCATGAACAGTTACTACCACACATTGGGCTCCGCACGCTCCAAGCTCTCTCGACTTATTAATCAACTCGATCTCTGTCCAGGAGTTGCAACTAGTTTCTGGTGTTTGTAGGTAGTGTTAGTAGTCTACCAAGTGGCACCCGGTATAGGTGGGCTTGGGACAGACTAGGCACAGTGGCCCGGCGTACCAAGTAGCACCCGCATGGTGGGCTTGGGAACCCTGCACACATCGTTTGGGGCCGTGAGCGACACCCCGGCCGGATCTCCTTGCGGATGGAACCCGAATAGGCGATAAACCTGGACTAGAGACTTGTGTGGTTAGTCAGGTCGTGGCCGACTCCCTCACCAGGGTTCCGCTTGAAGGTTGCCGAGATACACTATGTGTACATGGTGGTAAGTGGCGAGAGCGTGGGTGAAGAAGAACACCCCTGTAGGGTTATCATTATCTATTCGAATAGCCGGATTCCTCGGATATGGTAGCTTGGACCCCTTGCATAGTTCATAGACAAGTGAAAGTGGATACTCTAAAATGTGCAAGATAAGCGTGAGTGCTATGGATGGCGTTCTCATAGGGAGACGGGAGTGGATCCATAGTGGTGTATTGATATAGTGAATATGTGGACTCGTGTGCGCCACCTCAAAAGAGTTACCTCAGTGGATCCATAGCTCGTTACCTCAGCTACGATCTTGTGCCCTCGGCTGGATCTAGTAGATAGTCAAGCTTCTCAGCCTTTTTCATTTGTAGAAGTCTGTACTCAGACATGTTGAGCTTCCGCATGTGCTTTGACTTGTATGCTCTGAATGTTGGGTCATGAGACCCATATTTGTTTTATCTGGCTCTTCGGAGCCCAATGAATAAATACTCTGAGTCGTAGAGTCTTGTTGCGATGCCATGTTCTATTGCACATATTGAACATATTGTGTGTATGGTTGAAATGCTTGGTATGTGTAGGATCCGACAACCTAGTTGTTTATCCTTGGTAGCCTCTCTTATGGGGAAATGTAGTCTTGTGCTTCCATGAGCCATAGTAGTCCGCTACAGCCCAGTTCACCAGAGTCCTGCTAGCCCAGCACTACTGCTCCGGAACACTTGACTGGCCGGCATGTGATTCACTTTGTTTCTGTGTTTGTCACTTCGGGGAAATGTCACGCGGTGACATCCGGAGTCCTGTTAGCCTAGTTGCTATAGCCCGTATTCACACGCTGCTGACCGACATGCTCGATGTTGATTCATGTATGCCTGTCCCCGTAAGTTAGTGCCACTTTGGGTTCACGACTAGTCATGTCGCCCGGGTTCTCTGTCATATGGATGCTAGCGACACTATCATATACGTGAGCCAAAAGGCGCAAATGGTCCCGGGCCATGGTAAGGCGACACCCGTGGGAATACCGTGCGTGAGGCCGCAAAGTGATATGAGGTGTTACCGGCTCGATCGATGTGACTTGGAATCGGGGTCCTGACAAGCCAAAATATGCAGAGTTGATAACGATAGTGACACTTATTTGTGGCACTACCATTTAGGTCATATTGGT
Source organism: Triticum aestivum (assembly GCF_018294505.1). Classification (NCBI taxonomy): domain Eukaryota; kingdom Viridiplantae; phylum Streptophyta; class Magnoliopsida; order Poales; family Poaceae; genus Triticum; species Triticum aestivum. The sequence goes on along the minus strand of NC_057794.1, from coordinate 385,118,969 downwards.
GTAAAGCGCATGAAGAAACTCCATTCTGATGGACTTCTGGAATCACTTAATTATGAATCACTTGGTACTTGCGAACCATGCCTCATGGGAAAGATGACTAAAACTCTGTTCTCTGGAACAATGGAGCGAGCAACAGAGTTACTGGAAATCATACATACTGATGTATGTGGTCCAATAAACATTGAAGCTCGCGGCGGATATCATTATTTTCTCACCTTCATAGATGATTTGACCAGATATGAGTATATCTACTTGATGAAACATAAGTCTAAAATATTTGAAAAGTTCAAAGAATTTTAGAGTGAAGTGGAAAATCATCGTAACAAGAAAATCAAGTTTCTATGTTCTGATCATGGAGACGAATATTTGAGTTATGAGTTTGGACTTCATTTGAAACAATGCGGAACAGTTTCGCAACTTACGCCACCTGGAACACCATAGCGTAATTGTTGTGGAATTGTCACGGCAGATGTCCTAGTGTGAGGACTTAGTCATGGAGCCATCGCGTTGAGGTTAGCTTAAAGGGGTTAATTAGGACAAAGGACACAAGGAGTTTATACTGGTTCGGCCCCTTACGATGAAGGTAAAAGCCTAGTCTAGTTTGTAGTTGGTATTGCTAGGGTTTCGATGAGCAGGGAGCGAATACGCTTGACCCGGCTCTCGATCTGTTGTTTCTTGTATTAAGCTGCCGCTAGGTCGTCCCCTTATATACACGGGTTGATGCCCTGCGGGCCTCAGAGTCCCGACCGGCTTATATAACGTATCCGGCTCAGTGACCTTTCTTACATACCTTACAATACAAGTTTTCCATACATGGAGGTTTATATCTATGGGCCTTATGCCGCCTTAGGGTCTGGGCACTCTACTAAGCCTACCTATGAACCGCCATACGATTTTGGGCCTCATTGTGATGACTCGTCATAGGGATGACGCGCCCAGGACCCGGCCCCTCCTGGGCGGGTCATACCTAATAGCTATATCCCCAACATTAGGCCCCAGGTTGATTTGAAGTAGTTCATGTCAATCTCCAAGATTTAGAAAAATCCTTCCATATCCGCTGCAAAAAAACTTTGTAACTCACCATGACATCATCTCCAAGAATTTCATAACCCGCCATGACGTCATCTTTAACGTATTTTTATCTTAATGTCTTCCCGAAAATTGAGGTGTCCAATTAGTTGGATAACCATCATTCGGTCTCCTCGTCTTTTGCGCCTGCCTATTTTCCTGTCTCCTTATAAATAGGACCCTAGGGTCATCTCTCATTCTTCTCCTTCTCCTTCCTTCCTCCTCACAATGCATCGTCCTTCACGAACCTTGCCGCCATCGACCTCCGTCCTCGTCCTCGACTCTGGCCACTGCATCGCCCTGAGTAGACCAGAGAACTGCGGCGCCACTCCGCCGTTCTAATAGCACCAGTAAGCCTTCCTTTCTTGATCACAAATTGGCCATTAGGGTTTGTCAGTGTTCTTCGATGTTCATCCGCGTTCGTCACCATCCTTCTTTTTCTTTGTTTAGATCCATGCACTAGATCCAAAAACTATAGGAATCTTGCGCGGTAGTAGTTTTAGCACTTGTTTTAATACTAGATTATATCCCCACCGCGACAGATCTCCTCTAGGGCTCCTCTGTTTTTGCACTGTCACCTTTTGTAGATGAATTTATCCCCTTTTTTATAAACAACGGTAGATGCAAATTTGTAACCCCTTATCCGCGGAACTGGTTTGTCCCAGTACTTAGTCAATTTTGCTTTCGGCAACTCTTGAATATCTTAGTCATGGCGGCTTACCCTGCCGGCTTATCTTTTCTTCATATATCATTAGCCCTTGCTTAAGCCGCCATTATAAACATGAACTATAATTGTTAACTTGCAATCCCACCAACTAACTTGAGCCGGCAAAACTATTTCCTTTTAGATTGTCATCTCATGCCACCGAAGACGATGACAACTTGCAACTGGGTCTCTTCCACAATCACCGAGAGCATTTTGAAAGATTTGATCACTATTGGATACTTACCAGATAAAAGTGTCATGTCTTATCATGCTCCTGATCTGGCTGAAGAGAGACCTCAGCCGAAGGATGGTGAAATTATCGTCTTCACTGATCATATGAATCGGGGCTTCTCGCCGCCCGTCTCAAAATTCTTTAGAGATGTTCTGCACTTTTTGAAACTTCATCCGCAAGATATCGGACCCAATTCCATATCAAACATCTGTAACTTCCATGTTTTCTGTGAAGTTTACCTTCAAGAAGAGCCTACTGTTGAACTCTTCAGAGAATACTTCTACATGAACCGCCAGAACGAGTACACCAATGGTCCCAGCTTGGAACTTGGTAGGATTTCAATTCAACATAGACGAGATGCCATTTTCCCTCTAGTAGTCCAGCCAAGCCATCCCAAGGACTGGAATCAAACATGGTTCTACTACAAATATACCTCGCCATTTGATGAAAATCCAATGTCGGGTTATCGTGCTGATCGTCTTGACGCCAAATACCAACTCCCTGATAATCTTACCCCTGACGAATGCAAGAAACTTGTTCCTACAATCTGAAGAGTTCAAGCCTTGCTAGGAAATGGCTTAACCGTAGTCGACTTGATCCGCTGCCGGGTCGCATGGTGGATCAAACTTTAACCCGCCGACCCGGCTTAATGTATTCATACACCGGAGGAACTGACGATCCCTTACGTCATAGCTCCCTGCGTCTGACCGAAGAGGCCATCGTTGAAATGGCAACCACACTTGTCAATAGAAAATATGAAGACTGCAGCCTAGTGGGTTTGAAGCCTTTCTTCAAGCTTAACCCGGTGCCAGAGGTAAATTTTGTTGACTTCTTTTTTCCATCAGCAGTTTAAACATCGCATGAACTTTAACATATTATCCTTTCAGAGGCAAAATCCGACTTCTAGAAAGCCAAATACGATCATGAAGCTGCTAAAAAAGCTAGAGCTGCTGCGAGAGCCACCAAGAAGACCGCCAGAAAGTCTAAGAAGAAACCAACTGCCTCTGATTTACTCAAGCTAGATGACACCTCTGAGTTGGAGGTAGCCCTTGACTCTCTTGGCCTATTTTTTAACAATCTCATTGACGCTGACTATTGCCAGGATGACACGGGGACCAGCCAGGAAGTTGTAGAAGAGGTAACTATTACTTCCTCCGACTCAGAACCTTTAGCAAGGCAGAAACTTCAGCAGGTAACCCGGAAAGTAAGGTTGTCACACCCCTTGGCTTATTTAGATCCTCATTTTCTTTTGAAACGACAATAACATGAGAGCCGTCGCCAGACCCGGACCATGGAGATGACGATTTACCCTCCGGCTTACCGAATGCCCCTCGGAAACGCCAAAATGAGGTTCTTTTTTAATCTGAACCCTTGTATTTACCAATGAGTTACCTTTATTAATCACTTAATTTTGATTCCATCCTTGCAGGAGATTTCTCGTTCCTCCTCTGGTTATTATTCACAAACTCAATTGCGGGCTTTCAAGACCACCCCTGGGTAAAGATAATTATCCTTCTTCTGTACCTTTATATACGCATCATTATAATGACTTGTCCAAATTCTTTTTAGCGGTCAAGCAGAGCCCAAAAAAGCCTAGGTGACAAAACCGGCCGAGGAACCGAAAACTGCTGAACCGGATCAGCCAACCCTTGTACCAGAACACTCTGAAGCACTGGAAGATCCTGCTGTCAACACTCGATCGGATCTACCTAAACCCTCTGTTGACGAAACCATTCTTGATCCATCAACTGTTGAACCGACTAGAGACTCGCGGCGATGATGTTGTAATCACTGGCACTAGATTCATGGAACCAGGGAATCCAACTGTATTGGCGAGACACTCTGCCAAACAGGAAGTTATGGAGAGGCAAAAAGTGAGGTTTGACGTCTCCCACTATGCTCATTTGAGTACTAGTGAAGTGCTATCTGGTTATCTCAGTCAAGTGCACTCCAGTCGTGATTCAGAAATTGAGATGGTCAAATAGATGCACCCAAAATATGAGGTACGTTCTCCGGCTTATATAAGTTATATACCCTGCCAGCCCCCAAGTCTTCTAATTATTATAAGCTTGAATGATCTGTAGACTTAAAAGACTTATAAGCCTCTGTCCTAGACTCCCTCCAAGTCCGGTTTATAACTAAACCGGGTGTTGATAGTATTTCAATTTGCATGTGTAGTCCCCAAGGGCTGGTTTAATCAGTATGAATGAGCCGGTCCTACTAGTCCTTATGTAAAAGACCAAAATTTAACTGCATATCTCTCATGAGTCGGCTAGAACTGTCACACCCGGCTCATCTTTAATATGAAAACAAGAAATATGTATTAGCCCCCAAGTGCCAAGTGTTATTGCTTGTAAATCACTTGGGACTTGTTAGAAAGAGCCAATTCCTTTGAAAAAATTCGTTTGATAGACATTAGCCCCCAAGTGCCAAGTGTTGCTTCCATGCAAAGCACTTGGGACTTGTATTTTGTAATCCGTCATGACACTGAACGAACTTATGCTGTATGCAGCCTGCGACCACAGATCTGGAAACTCAATTGTCTGAGGCCAAGACCCGCTGGCAGCTGAAGAGACTGAGACAAAGAAAGCTATATCCAAATTCTAGTTGAGTGTGCCTGAAACAGAAAAACTGAAGACTAGCTTCACTGCGGAGAAAGAGGCTTGGGCCAATGAGAAGACTGCCTTGACGTAGCGTGCTGAGAACGCTGAGGCGGCTCTGGAAGAGGTTACCACTGAACTCACTGGTTTAAAGAACCGTGTGTCTCAGATGGTTTCTGCAATCTTTGGTAAGTTGCCTTGTTGTTTACTCAAAGTATATATTTGTCATCATAATATGAACCACCACTTAACCAATTGTGTAAACTTTGCATGTCCCAAGAGTAGCAATCTGAGCCGATACACGTTGGTCAAGCTCAAGGCGGTTCACATGCTTGTTGAGCAATTATACACTGGGGCTCAGCGGACTCTTGCTACTATCTCTCCCGCAAATCAAGAACTAAACTTATTAAGTGATGTCTTGAAGAACATGTCCATCTTGCCCGTTAGGTTCCAAGAAATCAAGCGATCCTGTGCTAGAGCCAGAGCTGTGACAACTTTGAGCCGTGCCAAAGCTTGGGTACCAGAGTTAGACCCGGTAGATGTAGCCAGTTCATATCCCAGCCTCAATGAAGATGGAACGTGTTTTGATCAACAGGTCTTTGCTGCTCGTGTGAAGGAGATTCATCCTCATGCAACAATAATTGCCGAAGAGACCACACTCACCAAGTATCAGCCGGGTTACGATGTAGACAACCAAAAGATGGCTACTCCTTCATATAAAGTGATGGATTTAATCCCGCCGATTCGTAAGCACACTTCCCCCCTGATATCAATCCGTCTGGTCTGATTGATAACGAGGCTGAATTTGTCGGCCTTTGTGGCTTTGACTCGTCCAAACCCAACTTCCAGAAGGTGGAGGAGGAGGACGAACCGGCAAGGGATGAGCCGCAATTTTGAGGTCAGCTGGGTCAAGATTCATGAACCGGGGCCGGTTTAGCATCTGCTATCTATGAGACTAAAAAACAGTTATCTTTTTGGGCACCAAACGCCTTGTAAGAGGCTAGCTTCAAACTTCTTGTTCTGCTATGTCATCGTGCATATTGCGATGTTTATGATACTTCTTTATACATCATGTGAATATATGCTATATATGCCTGATGATATTATCAATCTTGAATCTGTTCCTTCATACAAAAGAGAAAAAGTGTCCTGGCGGTTTACCGTTGGACGGGTTATACTGCCCCAACATGAATTTATCATGACTTATAACCAGAGCCGGTCGAAATAATAATCCTATATGATTAACAACATATCATACCTGTGATGTTTGATCACACTTGTTGGTTTATCAACCCAGTTCGGTAAGGGTGATAGCCCAAAGCTCCAAGCACTAGTAATTTTAGAGAATTGCCGGCTTATGAACAAAGCCGGACCGGGTCAATAAACACCGGATGTGATTTTTATTTCATACTGGCGACTTATAGTCAAAACCAGGCCGGGTCAATAGACACTGGTTTAATGTAATATATGACTCAGAAGGCATTATAAGACTTATTGATTAACCATATATTACTATGATACAAAAGAAAAAATCTCAAAAAAGATATTCAAAACAACAAATAATAGAAAATCGAGACTTTTATAGGCCGCCAAGCCAAAATATCGTCTTCAATGAAACTAGCATTAGCCACTCAAAGGTACGCGCTTTCCGTGAGCCGGCACTCACATCACCCAATCGACATTTTAACCCAGATAAGTTCAGTTCTTATTTAAAGATAGACATACCAGGAGTATGCGGGGTCAGAGTAGCATCGTGCATCACAGGATGATTTATCCAAGTTTCAAGGAAGGCGACTTTATCAGCCTGAGTTTCTCCTTGCTTTCCGTAAACCATGCCCTCACATGACAAACCAGCGTTTTAACCTTAACGAGTTCAAGGTCTTGTTTAAAAGATTGACTGTTAAGAGTTCGGCGGGTCAATCAGGATTACCTGATGGAGAAGCAGCCGACATACAGGTAGGATAACCCGAAAGGGTTATGTCCACTTTGGTGAATACACCTATGTTTGAACAAAATAACCCCGTCAAGAGGGTAGTAACGCTATGTTCTCATTGGTGAATACACCTATGTTTGAACAGGAAGCCCCAAAGTGACTTATTTATGAGTTGTGCTTGCTGGGTACCTATGTTTGAGTAGTGATGTGCAACAGACTCTCTTTGGTCCCTTTAACCAGGGTATTAAGCCCCCAAGCTTTTTATGTGGCCTATAAGCCAGATCAAAGGGTAATCACAACTTTGTTGTAAAAAGCAGAAGCCCCCATGTGACCAAAAACTAATTATTTAGAGAGGAGAAAAACGATAGAGGCCCTGCTTTAGCAGGGATGCCGGCTTTATTATATTGATCATAATATATACATTGTCAAAATATGTACATTATAAGAGCCAGTGGATCAGGTGTAGTATGACCTAAGTTGAGCAATATTCCAGGGCCGACGGGTCTCCTCCTCCAACGTGCGTGAGTCCTTGTGGTCTCGAACATCGATAAGGTAATATGACCCGTTGTTTAGATTCTTGCTGACCACAAAGGGTCCCTCCAAAGGTGGGGATAATTTGTGCATATCAGTCTGATCTTGGATAAGCCGAAGAACCAGATTGCCTTCTTGAAAAGTTCTGGTTTTAACCCGGTGGCTATGATAACGGCACAGATCTTGCTGGTAAATTGCTGAACGAGTCGCTACGATGTCACACTCCTCATCCAACAGGTCAAGTGCTTCTTGACGCGCTCTTTCATTGTCAGCTTCAACATAAGCCGCCACACGAGGTGAGTCATGACGTATGTCACTAGGGAGAACTACCTTTGCTCCGTAAACCATGAAAAAAGGTGTATATCCTGTAGATCTATTTGGGGTGGTATTGATGCTCCACAACACAGAAGGTAACTCCTCCACCTAGCAACCCGGCGTCCTCTGCAAGGGAACCATAAGCCGGGGTTTCATGCCCTTCATGATCTCTTGGTTTGCTCTCTCAGCTTGACAATTGGATTGAGGGTGAGCTACTGACGATACATCGAGCCGGATATGCTCATGTTGACAAAATTCTTCCATGGCACCTTTAGAGAGATTAGTGCCATTGTCCGTTATAATGCTGTGTGGAGAGGCAAAACAGAAGATCACCTTTTTCATGAATTGAACTAACGTTGGTGCATCACACTTACTAACCGGCTTGCCTCTACCCACTTAGTGAACTTACCAACCGCCACCAAAAGGTGGGTCTTCTTGTCCTTGGATCTTTTGAAAGGTCCAACCATATCAAGCCCCCAAACTGCAAACGGCCATGTAATTGGAATCATCCTCAATTCCTGAGCCGACACATGGGCTCGTCATGCAAATTTCTGACATCCATCACACCTGCTGACGAGGTCCTCTGCATCAGCATGAGCTGTTAACCAATAAAACCCATGACAGAAAGCTTTGGCCACGAGGGATTTTGAACCGGCATGATGACCACAATCTCCTTCATGAATCTCTCGTAAGATCTCACAGCCCTCTTCTGGCGAAACACAACGTTGAAACGCCCCTGTGACATGATAACCCACAAGTATAGGGGATCGCAAAAGTTTTTGAGGGTAGAGTATTCAATCCAAATTTATTGATTCGACACAAGGGGAGCCAAAGAATATTCTCAAGTATTAGCAGCTGAGTTGTCAATTGAACCACACCTGGAAACTTAATATCTGCAGCAAGGTATTTAGTAGCAAAGTAATATGATAGTAGTGGTAACAGTGGCAAAAGGTAACGGTAGCAAAAGTAATATTTTTGGGTTTTATAGTGATGGTAACAACAGCAGCGGAAAATTAAATAAGTGAAGAACAATATAGGAAAAGCTCGTGGGCATTGGATCGGTGATGGAGAATTATGCCAGATGCGATCAATCATGTCACAGTCATAACATAAGGTGACACAGAACTAGCTCCATTTCATCAATGTAATGTAGGCATGTATTCCGAATATAGTCATACATGCTTATGGAAACGAACTTGCATGACATCTTTTGTCCTACCCTCCCGTGGCTGCGGGGTCCTATTGGAAACTAATGGATATTAAGGCCTCCTTTTAATAGAGTACCGGACAAAAGCATTAACACATACTTAATACATGAACTCCTCAAACTACGGTCAACACCGGTAAGTATCCCGATTATTGTCACTTCGGGGTTAACGGATCATAACACATAATAGGTGACTATAGACTTGAAGATAGGATCAAGAACTCTCATATATTGATGAAAACATAATAGGTTCAGATCTGAAATTATGGCACTCGGGCCCTAGTGACAAGCATTAAGCATAGCAAAGTCATAGCAACATTGATCTCATAACATAGTGGATACTAGGGATCAAACCCTAACAAAATTAACTCGATTACATGATAAATCTCATCCAACACATCATCGTCCAGCATGCCTACGATGGAATTACTCACACGGCGGTGAGCATCATAAAATTGGTGATGGAGGAAGGTTTATGATGATGATTGCGATGGATGCCCCTCTCCGAAGCCTCGAACGGACTCCAGATCAGCCCTCCCGAGAGAGTTTAGGGCATGGCGGCGGCTCCGTATTGTAAAACGCGATGAATCCTTCTCTCTTATTTTTTTCTCCCCGAAAATGAATATATGGAGTCAAGGTTGAGGTCGGTGGAGCGTCAGGGGGCCCACGAGGCAGGGGGCGCGCCCAGGGGGTAGGGCGCGCACCCCACCCTCGTGGACAGGGTGTGGTCCCCTTGACGTGGATGTTTTCGCCATTGATTTTCAGGTCATTCCAAGAACTTTTATTTCTGCACAAAAATAACACCATGGAAATTCTGCTGAAAACAACGTCAGTCTGGGTTAGTTCCATTCAAATCATGCAAGTTAGAGTCCAAAACAAGGGCAAAAGTGTTTGGAAAAGTAGATACGATGGAGACGTATCAACTCCCCCAAGCTTAAACCTTTGCTTGTCCTCAAGAAATTCAGTTGATGAACTGAAAGTGATAAAGAAAAACTTTTACAAACTCTGTTTGCTCTGGTTGTTTTAAATATGTAAAGCCAGCATTCAGGTTTTCAGCAAAGAGTATGAACTAACCGTATTCACAATAACACTTAGGTCTCATGTTTACTCATATCAATGGCATAATCAACTAGCAAGCAATAATAATAAATCTCGGAAGACAACACTTTCTCAAAACAATCATAATATGACATGACAAGGTGGTATCTCGCTAGCCCTTTCTGAGACCACAAAACATAAATGCAAAGCACCCCTGAAGACCAAGGACTGACTTGACATTGTAATTCATGGTAAAAGAGATCCAGTCAAGTCATACTCAATGTAAACTAAAAGTAATGGATGCAAATGACAGCGGTGCTCTCCAACTAGTGCTTTTTAATAAGAGGATGGTGACTCAACATAAAAGTAAATAGATAGGCCCTTCGCAGAGGGAAGCAGGGATTTGTAGAGGTGCCAGAGCTCGGTTTTGAAATAGATATGAATAATATTTTGAGCGGTATACTTTCATTGTTAACATAACAACCAAGAGATCTCGATATCTTCCATGCTGCACACATTATAGGCGGTTCCCAAACAGAATGGTAAAATTTTTATACCCCCCCTCCACCAACAAGCATCAATCCATGGCTTGCTCGAAACAACGAGTGCCTCCAACTAACAAGAGTCCCGTGGGAGTTTTGTTTGCAGTTATTTTGATTTGATTTGCATAAAGCATGGGACTGGGCATCCCGGTGACCAGCCATTTTCTCCTGAGTGAGGAGCGGAGTCCACTCCTCTTGAGAATAACCCGCCTAGCATGGAAGATACAGACAGCCCTAGTTGATACATGAGCTATTCGAGCATACAAAACAGAATGTTTATTTGAAGGTTTAGAGTTTGGCACATACAAATTTACTTGGAACGGCAGGTAGATACCGTATATAGGTAGGTATGGTGGACTCATATGGAACAACTTTGGGGTTTATGGAGTTGGATGCACAAGCAGTATTCCCGCTTAGTACAAGTGAAGGCTAGAAAAAGACTGGGAAGCGACCAGTTAGAGAGCGACAACAGTCATGAACATGCATTAAAATTAATCAACACTGAATGCAAGCATGAGTAGGATATAATGCACCATGAACATAAATATCATAGAGGCTATGTTGATTTTGTTTCAACTACATGCCTGAACATGTGCCAAGTCAAGCCACTCGAATCGTTCAAAAGAGGATACCACCCTATGATACCACATCACAACCATTTTAATAGCATGTTGGCACGCAAGGTAAACCATTATAAACTCCTAGCTAATTAAGCATGGCATAAGCAACTATAATCTCTAATTGTCATTGCAAACATGTTTATTCATAATAGGCTGAATCAGGAACGATGAACTAATCATATTTACAAAAACAAGAGAGGTCGAGTTCATACCAGCTTTTCTCATCTCAGTCAGTCCATCATATATCATCATAATTGCCTTTCACTTGCACGACCGAACGATGTGGATAATAATAATAGTGCATGTGCATTGGACTAAGCTGGAATCTGCAAGCATTCAATAAACAGGAGAAGACAAGGTAATATGGGCTCTTTTGTCAGATCAACAATAATGCATATAAGAGCCACTTCAACAATTTAATCATGGTCTTCTCCTATCGACCCCCAAAGAAAAGAAAAGAAATAAAACTATTTACACGGGAAAGCTCCCAACAAGCAAAAGAAGAACAGGAAATCTTTTTGGGTTTTCTTTTTAATTACTACTACAAGCATGGAAAGTAAACTAGCTAAAAGCTACAACTTATTTTTTTGGTTTTTCTTAAGGTTTATCAAACACACAAGAAGAAAGCATAAAAGAAAATAAACTAGCATGGATATTACAATGAAAAGTATGAGCACCGACAACTAGCATGAGTGTGTGAACATGAATGTAATGGCGGTGAGAAATATGTACTCCCCCAAGCTTAGGCTTTTGGCCTAAGCTGGTCTATGGCCACAGCTGGCCTGGCGGATATCCAAAGTTGTAGCTGGGGTCGTACTGAGATGCAGCGATAATTGCTTGATGAGCTGCAGCTTGGAGGCAAGCTGTCTCCGCCCTCCTCTCGTACTCGGTCGCCTCCTCCCTAGTTATAACATATCTCCCCTTTTCTTGAAAGTCAAAGAAAGTAGGAGCAGGGAGAGTGACGTGATAGGTGCGTCATCTGTCAAAGAATAGTCGGTACTGGAGGAACTGATCGTTCCTCTCAACAAACCGATGACGAACCATAGCATCATAATCAAGGTAAGAAGGAGGCAACTCAATATCATCTCCACGTATGGGTATCTCAAGAAAGTTAGCTACACGAGTTGCATAAATTCCACTAAAGAAATCTCCATGAATACGATTATTATGCAACCTACATGCAACTATGGCCCCCAAGTTGTATTGTTTATCTCCTAAAACAGCGCTCCCGAGAATGCTAAGATCAGGTACACACATGTGACATGCTTCATCTTTACCATTTATGCATCTACCTATGAAGAGAGCAAAATAATGTATAGCAGGAAAATGAATGCTCCCTATGGTGGCTTGTGTTACATCTCTAGATTCCCCCACTGTAATACTAGCAAGAAATTCTCTAAATTCAGATTTGTGAGGTTCACTTACATCACCCCATTGAGGGAGTTTACAAGAAGTGTTAAAATCTTCTAAGTCCATGGTATAAGATTTATCATAAAGATCAAACATGACAGTTTGAGAATTGCGTGATGATGAGAATTTAAACCTTCTCACAAATGAATCAGTTAAATAGAGGTATTGACGGCACTTATCTACCTCGAAGCTCTCCAGATCAGCATTACGCACATATGCATCAAACTCCTCTTTAACTCCTGCTCGGATCATGAAATCCTTTGACGGCCATTCACAAGGCCACACTTGAGCGTCTCTTGGTGGTTCCTCGTCCGCATCGCATATTGCGGGCCTGGGTCCTTGCTTCCTTAAAGAACCACCTTGGTACATTTTCCTAAACATATTTCTTCCTCTGAAAAATTTCTGAAATTTTTAGTAACTTCAAAATAAAAGTGAACCAAACTCAACAATATTGATAGCAACTACTCCTACAAGTGCCTAGAGGCAATATCATGCATCAAAACTACTTTTGACCACATAAATTTGACATGCAAGCTCAAGAACAGGGTCACCTAAGCAGCAAAAATTTGTAATGAATAAAGCACTAGAACAAAAACTAATTGGACCATTGGAGGAGTCACATACCAAAGAACAATCCCCCAAAGTAGTTTTGTGAATGGAGCTTTGAGCTAGGAGATCGAAAATGGCAACAAGATGAGCTTGAACTCAGGTTTGAGCTGGCTAGTGCTTTTTTGGGAGGAAGGAGTGTGTGGTGGTTGGAATAAGTGGAGGGGAGCCCCTGTGGGCCCACGAGGCAGGGGGCGCGCCCAGAGGGTAGGGCGCGCCCTCCACCCTCGTGGCCAGGTGGCATGCCCCCCGTGTTGTGTTCTCAGTGCCAAATATTCTCAAATATTCCAGAAAAAATCATATTTCAATTTCAGGGCATTTGGAGAACTTTTATTTTCGGGGTATTTTTTATTGCACGGATAATTCAGATAACAGACAGAAAATACTATTTTTGCTTTATTTCAACTAAATAACAGAAAGTAGAAAGAGGGTACAGAAGGTTGTGCTTTCTAACTTCATCCATCTCATGCTCATCAAAAGGAATCCACTAACAAGGTTGATCAGGTCTTGTTAACAAACTCATTCCGGATAACATGGAACCGGAGAAATTTCAAATAACACTATGTTACCTCAACGGGGATATGCACATCCCCAATAATAAGAATATCATATTTCTTCTTGACAGTAGGAAGAGGAAATTCAAAACCTCCAAATATAATCGATGGAATTTTTCCAATAGAGTTATACTATGAACTTGAGGTTGTTTCCTCGGAAAGTGTACCGTATGCTCATTGCCATTAACATGAAAAGTGACATTGCCTTTGTTGCAATCAATAACAGCCCCTGCAGTATTCAAAAAGGGTCTTCCAAGAATAATAGACATACTATCGTCCTCGGGAATATCAAGAATAACAAAGTCCGTTAAAATAGTAATGTTTGCAACCACAACAGGCACATCCTCACAAATACCGACAGGTATAGCAGTTGATTTATCAGCCATTTGCAAAGATATTTCAGTAGGTGTCAACTTATTCAAATCAAGTCTACGATATAAAGAGAGAGGCATAACACTAACACCGGCTCCAAGATCACATAAAGCAGTTTTAACATAGTTTCTTTTAATGGAGCATGGTATAGTTGGTACTCCTGGATCTCCAAGTTTCTTTGGTATTCCACCCTTAAAAGTATAATTAGCAAGCATGGTGGAAATTTCAGCTTCCGGTATCTTTCTCTTATTTGTAACAATATCCTTCATGTACTTAGCATAAGGATTCATTTTAAGCATATTCAGTCAAACGCATACGCAAAAAGATAGGTCTAATCATTTCAGCAAAGCGCTCAAAATCCTCATCATCCTTTTTCTTGGATGGTTTAGGAGGAAAAGGCATGGGTTTCTGAACCCATGGTTCTCTTTCTTTACCTTGCTTCCTAGCAACAAATTCTCTCTTATCATAACGTTGATTCTTTGATTGTGGGTTATCAAGATCAACAGCAGGTTCAATTTCTACATCATTTCATTGCTAGGTTGAGCATCAACATGAACATCATCATTAACATTATCACTAGGTTCATGTTCATTACCAGATTGTGTTTCAGCATCAGAAATAGAAATATCATTGGATTCTCAGGTGTGTCTACAACAGGTTCACTAGAAGCATGCAAAGTACTATCATTTTTCTTTTTCTTCCTTTTAGAAGGACTAGGTGCATCAATATTAATTCTCTGAGAATCTTGCTCAATTCTCTTGGGATGGCCCTCAGGATACAATGGTTCCTGAGTCATATTACCACCTCTAGTCATAACTCTAACAGCATTATCATTATTCTTACTATTCAATTCATTGAGCAAATCATTCTGAGCTTTAAGCACTTGTTCTACTTGAGTGGTGACCATAGAATCATGTTTACTAATAAGTTTAAGTTCACATTTAACACTAGCCATATAATCACTCAAGTGTTCAATCATATAAGCATTATGTTTCAATTGTCTACCAACATAAGCATTGAAGTTTTCTTGTTTAACAATAAAATTATCGAACTCATCTAAGCATTGGCTAGCAGACTTATTACGAGGAATATCACCTTCATCAAATCTATAGAGAAAATTTACCTTTACTACCTGTCTCGGGTTATCAAGACCATGTGTTTCTTCAATAGGTGATGAATTAAGACCATGTATTTCTTCAACAGGAGGTAAATTCTTAACATCTTTAGCTTTTATACCTTTTGCTTTCATAGATTTCTTTGCCTCTTGCATATCTTCAGGACTGAGAAATAGAACACCTCTTTCTTCGGAGTTGGTTAGGATGCCAGATTGGCTCAGCTGCGGAAGTGTCCAATTATTTTCATTTGTCAACATATTATTCAATAGAATTTCAGCTTCATCCGGTGTTCTTTCCCTGAAAACAGAACCAGCACAACTATCCAGGTAATCTCTGGAAACATCGGTTAGTCCATTATAAAGATATCAAGTATTTCATTTTTCTTGAGAGGATGATCAGGCAAAGCATTAAGTAACTTGAGAAGCCTCCCCAAGCTTGTGGGAGACTCTCTTCTTCAATTTGCACAAAATTATATATATCCCTTAAAGCAGCTTGTTTCTTATGAGCAGGGAAATATTTAGCAGAGAAGTAATAAATCATATCCTGGGGACTACACACAACTAGGATCAAGAGAATTAAACCATATCTTAGCATCACCCTTTAATGAGAACGGAATATTTAAGGATATAAAGTAGCGATTTTTCTCATTATTAGTGAACAAGGTAGCTATATCATTTAATTTAGTAAGATGTGCCACAATAGTTTCAGATTCATAGCCATAGAAAGGATCAGATTCAACCAAAATTAATTCATGATCAACTGAGAAATCATAATCCTTATCAGTAATAAAGATAGGTGAAGTAGCATAAGCAGGATCATTTTTCTTTCAGCATGGCTAATAGTTTCTTAAGATCACTTGTATCATTGCAGGCAAGAAATTCTCTAGCAGTTTCTTCATCCATAACATAACCCTCAGGAACAACAGGCAATTCATATCTAGGGGGAGAATCTTCATGTCGGTGTCAAAACCGGCGGATCTCGGGTAGGGGGTCCCAAACTGTGCGTCTAAGGCGGGTGGTAATAGGAGGCAGGGGACACGATGTTTACCCAGGTTCGGTCCCTCTTGATGGAGGTAATACCCTACGTTCGGCTTGATTGTTCTTGATGATATGAGTATTAGAAGAGTTGATCTACCACGAGATCGTAGAGGCTAAACCCTAGAAGCTAGCCTATGGTATGATTGTATGTTGTCCTACGGACTAAACCCTCCGGTTTATACAGACACCAGAGGGGGCTAGGGTTACATAGAGTCCGTTACAAGGGAGGAGATCTACATATCCGTATTACCTAGCTTGCCTTCCGCGCCAAGGAGAGTCCCATCCGGACACGGGGCGAAGTCTTCAATCTAGTATCTTCATAGTCCAACAGTCCGGCCAAAGGATATAGTCCGGCTGTCCAGAGACCCCCTAATCCAGGACTCCCTCAGTAGCCCCCGAACCAGGCTTCAATGATGATGAGTCTGGCGTGCAGTATTGTCTTCGGCATTGCAAGGCGGATTCCTCCTCCGAATACTCCATGGAAGATTTTGAACACAAGTATAGTGTCCGGCTCTACAAAACAAGTTCCACATACCACCATAGAGAGAATAATATTTCCACAAATCGAACCTTCTGACACGTTTTGACAGCATCACATCACGCCCTGGCCCGATCATTATTCCAACCGTTTTTCTCAACCAGCACCGCACATATTGAGAGGCGGTTTTCTTGACACGTCTTGTCAAAGCAGAGATCGTGTTCCCCTTATTACGGGATTCTCATCAATACAAACATGGGTAACCCAACCATGCCCGTTGGTATGACTCCTCGATTTTAGGCGAGTCCAAAACGGCCGCGAGGAGGACGCTTGACATTCACACTCTTTATAAAGAGGCCAAGACATGTCGCTTTTTCCTCTCGCGCTCAATCGAATCCTTCCCCCGCCTTGAGTTCCAACACCCCAGGCTCAGGTCAGGCACTTCGGACCTTAAACCATGTCCGGATCCAACCTCCAAGGTCGGTGGTTGCCTTCCTTTGTCATAGAGGAGGACATCAAGAAGCTGAGAGAGGCCAGATATCTGACCGCCGAAATTCGCACAGGCTGCCCGCCCGAGGGCAGGTCATCCCCACTCCCGAACCCAACGAGAGTGTTGTGTTCGTCTCTCACTTCCTCCGAGGACTAGGCATCCCTTTGGATCCCTTTGTTAGGGGACCCATGTTCTATTATGGATTGGATTTCCACGATCTGGCCCCAGATTCCCTCCTTCACATCTCGTCATTCATCGTCATATGTGAGGCCTTCCTCCGCATTACCCCTCACTTCGGCATGTGGCTCAAGACCTTCAATGTGAAGCCAAAGATGATTGAGGGGCGGCACGTAGAGTGCGGAGGTGCCGTAATAAGCAAAAGCGCTGATGCTCCATGGCCAAAGGGTTCCTTCCCAGAGGTGTCCAGTTTGCGGCAGCGGGAGTGGTTTTATATCACAGCTCCCCGAAGTTCCAAGTGGGCAGCCGTTCCTGCCTTTCGCTCGGGCACCCCCACAACAACTTAAGTCATGGATTAGCGAGGGGCTAAACTGGGGTCCAGTAAAGGATTTGCCGATATTGTAGAGTCGCATCCGAGATCTCATTGAGAGAGACGTCAATCTGGTCACGGTGATGCATTAACACAAAAAAGATAGCATTCCGTTAGATGATACGTGTTTGGCAGATAGGTCACGTTTTGCACTCATGCATATCGTATTGAGGATAATGGAGTATTAGATGCATCTCTAGCTAAAGGTGTAAAAGTCAATAGATAATTCTTTCTGTGTCGTTCTTCAGAATTTCAACTGGGAAAATTTGGTTCGGGCCAGCCTGTAACTATCCCTTACAGACCAGCCATTTGCACTACAAAAAATACACTTCCGTGATGATACGTGTTTGTCACAGTAGGTCGCTTTTTTTGTCATGCATGTACATCCATGACAAATTTATGACAGAATCAAGATAGTCATACCTGTGCTGTCGTAGAAGTGTTCCATGACATTACCAAAATTATCATCACGGAAGTGTCCACTTCCATGACGATAAATCGCGCGTCACAGAAGTGCTTTCGTCAAGGGTGACCGACACGTGGCATCCACCGTAACGGAACGCCGTTAAGCTATCGGGTCGGGTTTTGGATCCGATAACCCGTTAACAGCCCCGACCAATGGGGATTTTCCACGTGTAAAATCATCATTGGCTGGAGGAAACACGTGTCGGCTCATCGTTGGGACAGATGTCATCCACTCATTGGACAGAAGGCGCCTATGATACGTCGACACGTGGCACGGCCCAACAGAGGCCCATTCCTGTGAAAAGGCCGGCCCGTTTGACTTGGTCAAAAGGTGGCGGGCCGGCCCATGGAAAGCCTGTTAACGGCCTGTTCGCATATAGCCCATTTACAGCCCGCTAACCCAAGGCCCGTTACGCCCTATCCGAATTAGGCCCAGTAGCGTCATCTGGGCCATCCAATATGATTCCAGCCCGTTTTCACTTCTGGCCCATGTATGGCCCATGACGTCTTTCGGCCCATATGAGGCCCTATGTAACTCTTGGCCTATTAACGGCCCGTGGTGAAACTGGCCCGTAATGAACAGTGTATCACTTTACACCCATTAACGGCCCGTGGTGAAACTGGCCCGTAATGAACAGTGTATCACTTTATACCCATTAACGGCCCGTTATTCCGTTGGGCCGTTTCCAGCCCATGTTATCTTTCGGCCTTCTCAGAGCCCATTTATTCTTGGGCTCATTTCCAGCATTCGTTTACTTACGGCCCGTTACTGTCATTTTCTGCTTGTGGGCCAAATTCAGCCCGTGGTTACAGTCGGCCCGTTTGTGGTCCGTTAATACATTGGGCCGTTTTCATAGCGTCATCAAATACGGCCTATTAACGATGGCCCGTTATGGTCGGCCCATGAACGGACGATTCCAACTCTAGCCCGTTTACGGCCAGAATGCGGTCTGTTTGGCCCATGTTTGGCCAATCGATCATACGGCCCGTATAAGGCCCATTGATGATACGGCCCGTAGAAGGCCCATTGATGATACGGCCCGTAGAAGGCCCATTGTTTCTATGGCCCGTAGAAGGCCCACTGTTTCTACGGCCCGTAGAAGGCCCACTGTTTCTACGGCCCGTAGAAGGCCCACTGTTTCTACGGCCCGTAGGAGGCCCAGTGTCACTACAGTAAATATTAGCCCATGGTTATTGTGGCCTAGTTTTAAAAAATAGGTTATTGCAGCCACTAGCAAACCGCAGAAAAAGAACTGCACTGACTACAAGCAAACAAATAAACAAGACAACAAGGAAATAAATAAGCAAGCAACTTACACTAGGCTATCACGGCTATTACACATATTACATCCACTGGGCATCAAAGTTCGCCACCAGTGCAAATATAGGGAACACAGCAGCATATAAACGCCGCAGCAAAACAAGTCCAGAACTGAAACCACTTCAGAAGAGCTCAAGAAACAATATCCTGGGTACCCATAATGCTGGCAAGATGCTTAGCAAGCTTATTAACTTTCTCTTGTTTGGCGCTTAAGTCCTCCAGCGCTTGCTGTTGCACCAGAAAGTATGCATCTGAATTCTGCAGGGACTTCCTCAGTCCTTCGGCTTCCTGTCGCATAACATCTGATCGATGTCTTTCAACTTGAAGTTGAGACTCAAGAAGCCGAACTGATTCAGGCAATGAGTTCGAAGAGCTGGTGCCAGCAGTGGTAGCCAGTAACTCGAACACTACATCAAGACAGGACTTTGGGGTTGTCTCAGTGTCTTCAATATAGTTTTTATCAGCTTTCTTGGAGACCAACAGGGATGTCTCACTATCTTGAACCTTATCTGCATTACTTCCTTTACCATTGCATAACAGGGTACTCTTCTCCAATATTTTATCCGCGTTCTAAAAGAGAAACAAACAAACACATCTCAGGTTTACAATGTAGTATATGAAACTCATTTTGGTAAACCAGTTCAGTAGTAAGGTGGACAGGATAACAGCATGAAACAAACATATATCTATGTAGTATGGTCACTGTATGGTCTATATCATTCTAGTTTATGTTGCCAAATCAAGATAGATACAGTTCGAATCATATCTATTTAAGACAAAGCAGCATAGACAGAATATAAGTGTGGGAAACTACACAGCAATAACAACACTTGTAATGTGCATGGCATGAGAACATAACTGTTTATTCAATTGAAACTGAAATCAACATAGAGCAAGTTACAACAGCAAACAGCCAAACACGTTGAAGAAACAGGTTTAAAACATACCTGTTGCGCCATTGGAGTTTCAATTGCATCCTTCAAATTTGAAATTAGTTGGTATCAGTAAATACAGTGATGCAAGAGCAAAGTAGTATGAACCATAGCTACGGAACCTGACCTGAGAACAATTCTTCTTCTGCTTTAAGCGTTGACTTCGGGTTCGGAGTGGTGGTCCTCGTGATTTGGGCACTGCAGTTGCCTTACTAACTGCTCGTGTTTGGGTGCTCTGTGGTGGAGACGGTGCTGTGTCAACGGGAACTGGGTGTCTATCTGCTGGGGTTGGGGTTAGAAGGGGTGTAGCTGGTTCTCTGTCCAACTGGGTAGGGGTACAATCTGCATGAGTGTGGGTTATGTGTGGTGGGGCTGGTTCTTGGGCAAGTACAACCGTGGTTCTATCTGCATCGACAGGTAGCACGATCTTTTCTGAAGACCGTGTTTTTACTCCCACAGATACTGCCATCACTCCCTCCAATTGAAATGGCTGATAAACAAGAAAAGTAATTGAATGTACAGACATTGTAAGATAGACAGGTGCAATGGATAGTAGGGAAGAAAACAGGGCATGAAATAATTCACATTTATGTTGTCTAAGCAAACAGAATAGCAGGACATAATTTCACATATATGATGGCTAATTAAACAGGATAGCATGACACAATTTCACATGTATGATGGCTAACTAAACAGGATAGAATGACATACTTCAAAATATGATGACTATGTAAACAGGATGACATGATATAACTATACGATGTGTCTATTAAAGTGGTTGGCATGCCATAAATCACAAACATGCCGTCGATGGAAACATGATGGCATGATATAATTCACGGATAGAATGACATAATTTAAATATGATGACTATGTAAACAGGATGAGATGATATAACTATATTATGTCTTTAGAAAATGGGTTGGCATGCCATAATTCAGATACATGCTGTCTATGTAAACATCATGGCATGACATAATTCAAATATATGATTTATATACTAAGGAAGTGAGCAGAGGGCAATCGCATATATGATGTGTCAACTAAGGAGATGGCATTCAATATTGTGTATATGATGTAAAAACTAAGCATTGCAATACAACATATGCATTATATGAGTAATATAACCCTGCCAAGTTTGAGCATACACCTCAGGGGGATAATAGGACTGGTCATCTGCCTCTGAATCCTCCTCTGAAGAGCTATCTGTAACCAGCAAGATATCTGCTTCAGCAGGTAGCATTGTCTGCTCTGAAGACCTTGTTTTCACTCCAGATTTCTCCATCACCAATTCAAATGGCTGATGCACAGGAAGAGCAGTTGAATATACAAACATTGTCGACAAAAGCAATGAGAAATACAAAAAAAGGACGGCATGATATAATTCACATATATGACGCTTGCCTAAACAGCATGGCATTGCATAATTCACATACATAATGCCTTGCAACAAGATAACATTGCATAATTCACATATATAATGTCTTGCAACAAGATGGCATTGCATAATTCACATATATGGTAATTAGACACTAAACAGGTGGCATTCACACAAAGCATGTCTAAACTAAGCAAATGACATAGCAATGCAAGATACCATACGCACGATATGAGCAACATAACCCTGCCAAGTTAGGGCATGCACCTCGGGGGGGGGGGAATATGACTGGTCATCTGTCTCTGAATCCTCCTCTGAGGAGCTATCGGTAACCAGCAAGACATGCGCTTCGTCAGATAGCATTGTCTGCTCTGAAGACCTTGTTTCCACTCCAGATTTTTCCATGACCGTGCCAAATGGCTGATGCACAGGAAGAGTAATTGAATGTACTAAAATTGTTGACAAATTTAACACGTAATAAAAAATGATGGCATGATATAATTCACATATAAGATGACTAGCTAACCAGGGTGGCATTGCAAAATTCATATATATGATGCCTGGCTAGACAAGATGGCATTGCATGATTCACATATACGATAAAGCAACTAAACAGATGGCATTGACACAAAGCATGTCTAAACTAAGAAGATGACATCTTTAATGTATACAGTAAGCAATGCAAGGCACCATATGCATGATATTACCAACATCATAATGCCAAGTTAGAGCGAAGACCTCATGGGGTAAATAGGAGTGGTCTTCTCCTTCTGAATCCCCCTCATAACAGTTATCTTCCTCTTGATTACAATCCGAAATGGGTGGAGGGGGCTGCCTTTGCACCCACCATGGAACAACGTCTGCATGAAATTTTATTGCCACGCAAGGCTCGTCTCTTTTGCTCTACATGATCAGTTCCATTGTGTACAATAACTGGCATGCATAGGAATAAAACATAGTGAGATTATGTAAGGAGTGCATGCACAAATCCAGAGTGATGGTAGCAAACTATGGATAGACCCAAAACCAATGATAGCAGGCAGATAATAGCTTTAGTTAAAAAATACAGATAATGGCTCCTTTAATGTTTGTTTGCACCCAACATGAAACTCATAGTAGACACCAGAGATTAACCAGATAGTAGACATATAGTACTGATTGCTGCCCCAATATGTGCCCCACAACCATTTAAAAACTCAAGTTTCAGCATTAGTTTGGACCTGACTCGGAGTCTAATAGGTGAACACGACGATAATGTAGCATGTCATCATATTAAGCGACGCATAACGTAAGCAGACACGGAAGAGTGCGACCTCTCTTGCGGACCCGTGTAGTCCTCAAGGTCATCTGCTCAGTTGATGATGGTAATGCAGTTGCCGTGGCTGCCGGCGGCGGGGAAGAAGATCTGAGGTGGCGAAAGACAGTCTGGAGAGTGGATCCCTGCTGTGGTGAACCCTTCCGTCGTTGGAGTAGCTGAGCTGGGGTGGAACACAGTGCCGCTAGAGCAGGACAAACCACACAAGGTTTTATTTGACACATATCTATAACAGAAGTAATTGAGTAAGGGATTGTTTGAATTTGAGGATTCTAACAATGCAGGGATAGGAAATAGACAGGAATAGGATAGGAATGCACGTGCAAAACAGAGAATTTAAAAACACAGGATTTCTGCCAATCTGGGTGTTTGATTCATAACAATTGGAAGATCACAGGATGCAAAAAAGCATGGTGAGATTACGTCAAACCACAAGAAAATGTACGGTTATAATGCTATTATGCTACTATCTCTTAGTCTTGTGCTTGATGAATAGGAATATGAAAAGGAGGAGAAGTGGAAATTAGAATTCCTACGGTTTTTCTTTCAAGGAGACACTAAAGGAACAAATCCTACAGTTTTCCTTTGCTCCATTCCTTTGCACCAAATTCATGAAAAGTAGTACCATAGGAAACTTTCCAATTCCGATGTTTTTCATTCACTTTTCCTTTCAAGCACTGGCGATTCTAGTAGGCAGGCTTGAGCAAGGAAAATCCTACACTAAAAAATGTTTTTGTGCTACTTCTATTACTTTGGACCCAGGCCACTGCCATACTAGCTCAACTCCCAGGCCCATCGACAAATGCACAGCTCAAACGCGCAGAGATAAATAATGATGGCGTTCAAGAGAGTCCATCACGGATAGCTAAGTTGCCTGGTACCTCACTGCTTGTCATATAGTAGGATAAAATAATCGTATTTCCCGTTACTACGAGTGCTCAGTGGACAATATATATAACATGTAGAGTAAAAAAGAGATGCAACAAGTGTACAACCTCTTTGGCGAAGCCATGTCGATCTCAGCGTGATTGGGTTGGCCGGTGAGGATGCTCCGGCTGACTTGGCTGTCGGAGGAGGGGAAGAAGATCTTAGGCGTCTGGAGATGGAGCCCGAGGTACTGCTCCGCTGTGATGGAGGGTTTCGTCGTTGGAGCAGCTCCGGTGAGTTGTACGACGCCGAGGCTGAAGCAGGACAAGAGAGACAACGAACAACGTTAACCTGAGTGAAATTCTAATAGCATCTCCAATACATGACGTAAAATACATAACCACAAAGTGCTAGATGTAAAATACATCAGCCGCTCATCTCTGAACTTAACTGTTGAAACTGAATTTAACTGTCAAAACTGAACTTAACTGTCGAAACTGAACTTAACTGTCGAAACTGAATTTTGCTGTCGAAACTGAACGCACTAGCAAGGTGAGGCTACACGTCGGTCGACTGACTTTTTCATCTCTGGTCAGTCGATTTTGCAGCCGTTGGATACGAAATCAAGGGCCTGCGGTTCATCTTCAACCTCCACCCCCCTGAGCCGGCCAAACAGCAGCCCCCCACCGCCCGCGGCTGGTGGTGCGCCGCCCCGCCTGCCTCGAAAACACTCTCCACCGTCGGTCCGCCTCCGCCCCGGCCATCCCTCCAGCCCCCCCCCCCCGTGCCGAGCTTTTTCTCCGGCGATCCCCACGCCACCGCCCCGCCAACGCCCCGCCACCGCCGGCGACCACCGCCCCCATCCTGAACCCTAAGATAGATAGTGGGGTACCTCTCCGGCGAGCCCCCTCCCGCTATGGCTGGTTCTTCCTTCACCACGGCGGCATTGGAGTGAAGTGTAGCTAAATCGGAGCAGCATTGCAAGCAAGAGCAAGAGCGAGAGCAGAAGCATGAGCAAGAGCAATAGCAAGAGCATACCAGGCAGGGGACCGAGAGTAAGAGCAGATCAGCAGCGTGAGCGAGAGCTAAAGCAGCAGCAGGTCCTACCGATGTGGACGTCGCCGCCAAGGGAGCGATGCCATGGAGGAAGTGGTCCGGCGACGCCGCCGTGGATGGAGCCGCACCGTGTCGGCTCGGGACCGAGCACCGGCAGCACCGTGAGATCGAATCAAGAAGAAAATGCGGTGATTAATGTGCAACCTCTTTGGTGGCGCCGATTAGGCTGCAGCTTCATCCAAGGAAACGGTGATGATGATGCTCTTCCGGTGGTGCAAGTGAAGACGACGGTGTGGGAATGGAGGTGGCGCGAAAGACGAGGGGAACATCGGGGCAGCTCCTTGGAGGTGGAGGACTGGGTGGTTGAACTGGCGGGACGATGAGATCGACGACGGATCCTCATCCGGTGCGATGGATGAGGGACGTTGAGGTGTTTCTGTGGACGACGTTGTCAGGGAAGAGGCTCTGGCTGGGTGGTGGACGGAGTAGGGTGTGGGGTTTCGTCGCGAGGTTTCGCGGCCTTGGTGTATGAATGGGTGGGCGGATGGGATGGCAGTGGGGAACCATGGCTTAGAGACACGCTTGTCCGAAATGTGGGGTAAGTTACGAAAGTACCCCCACCGATTTGAGGCGGTTCTTTCGGTTCAGGGGTACCACGGGCATTTCACGTGTCGGGATTTCACAGGAGGTGGGAGTTTTCGCGCGCGTTGTAATTTCGGAATAGCAAGGCGCGGGTTGAGATGGAGGGAGTTGTCGGAGCACAACGAGACAAAGCTTAAATATTTCGGGCTAACAAGGCGCGGGTTGAAGAGGCGGGAGTTTCGCAGCACGATAGACAGAGACGCTAGCTTGAATTTTCGGCATAACAAGGCGCGGCTTGAAATTTCGGAAGAACAAGCTTAACGTGTACCAAAAAAAAGACAATTTGCACCTCAACACGCACAACACACACACAAACACCATTTAGACTAGAGTAAGGTACACGTGCATTGCACGCATGAGATTTGGCAACCAAATTATGAATAAATACCACATTATAGCATGCAAGCTTTGAGTCATATATGCATGATGTAGATGTTCGTTTAATTCTTATAGTTCATTTCATTCAAAATCATCTAGTTTTTATAAGAAAGCTAATCTATTTTAAGATTCATGGAATTGTGCGTCGTAAGACATAAAGTAAAAACAAATAATGGCAAATCATGTAGAAAAACATTTGGGCAATTCTGATACGGAAGATTCTAGAACAAATAAGAAGTGCTTGTGTTTTGATGTTTGTGCATTATGCTTAAGTTCAACCATGGAGTCTTCTAGATTATACATGTGGCGAAATCTGGTGGAATCTAGATGATATCCAACGGCCAGTAGTGCTCAAATTTGCCATCTTTGGACCATCGGATTCGCCTCATCCAACGACCATCTTTCAAAGTTAAAGTTACCCGCACACAATATAAAAAAATATAAAATATAATATATATAGGGGTATAGATATAGATATGTGATGCAAAAGCCGCCCATCATCTCCAATTAGAATAGTGTCCATGCACGAATGCGACGTGGCCAAATGATGTCTGCCATCGGTATCTCAAATTCAAATCAGTCTGACCTTGTTCAATGTGTATACATTACAACATGCTCGTTTCCAAACCACACCACGCAGATCTCCGTTATATTCATGCATGCATGGGTTTCAAACATCAGGATCTCTTATTCAAATATTTGAATTCAACTTTACATTGATTGTGACCTCACCTATTCACCTATTCTTTTACACCCACACAGTAGTCTTCTCTTTATAATTGTACCACTAACTTTCTCTCGTGCATGCATGCACACACACTACCAGTCGGCATTATCCATCGCACGCATGCAATCTTTTTCTTCAGGTCAGTCTCCCATGAAGGCACACACCAACACACATCCCCCTCTCCATCATATCGGGCATTCTTTATCTCTCACGCATGCATGCGCAACGATCGATGTTCCTCTATGTATGTGTGTATATAGCTAGGTCTTTCATAGTTTTCCACACAAACCGATCAATCGATATATCCAGTGAGGTCTCACCCTCTTTCCCACGTCCACATCGATCAATCTATACCTCTCTATATAGGATTAACATATATAGCTAATACACCCACATTAATTATGTATCCAACGCCCCCCTCTCATCATCCATGCCTTCCGCTTCATCTCTCAGACGCGTGCACAATGGCGAAGACAGGGGGCAGTAAGGGCCCTGCCCCCTCCCCCTAACATCACTATATATCAAGGCTAATATGAATGTGATCATTAGACAATTGCTGCTAAAAATGGTTTAAGTTCATGAATTGACCCTCCTTGTAAAGGATTAGCAATGCTTGGCCCCCTAGCTCATTTATTTTTCATGGCTCCGCCACTGCGCGCATCAGCGCACATGTTCGCCCCCTCTCTCTAAATATCGATCTCGCACTTGTGCATTCCTTCATAGTCTCCCTCCACTCGGCCCCTCGCACCATCTTCTAGCCCCCACCGGATTTTGCCACATGTACAATCTAGCAGACTCCATGGTTGAACTTAAGCATAATGCACAAACCTCAAAACAACAGTGGTTCTCTTTTGTTCTAGAATCTTCCGTATCATAACTGCCCAAACTTTTTTCTAGTTGAATTGCCATTATTTGTTTTTACTTTATGCTTTACAACGCACAATTCCATGAATCATAAAATAGATTAAGGGCTTCTTTGATTCAAAGGATTCTCAAAGGAATTTTGGAGGATTCTAATCATTAGGAATTTTTCCTATCTTGGTTGTTTGATTCGTAGGATTGTAAACCATAGGAATTTTTCCATATGATTCATTTGCACTAGATTTCATAGGAAACATCCCATCCACTCAAACCTCTTTGAAAGAATTCTGTGTTTTTCTATGCACAATCAAACACTCGTACAATCCTGTAGGATTCAAGACGACATTCCACTATAATCCCATGTTTTTCCTATTCCCGCGTTCTTAGCTTTTTTATAAAAACTAATTGATTTTGAATGAGATGAACTATAAGAATTAAACGAAGGGCTACATCAGGCATATATGACTCAAAGCTTACATGCTATAGTGTGGTATTTATTCATAATTTGGTTGCAAAATCTGATGCGTGCAATGCACATGTACCTTACTAGTACTTCGAGTATGTGCAAAACACGTAAATTAGAATACCAATGGCACGCTACACAGTGTCTCTCTTACAGTTCATGAAGCCACGTGGCACATGTGTAGGCGTTGTCGCGACCTCCTTGCGTGGATTGATCACAGTGACGTGCTGCTGGTTCCAGAAGAATGTACTTGTCCTCCCTGAGCCATACTGGCGGTACATGCACGAAGCGAAGATGTGCACGCATGCCATGCACGCACTCATTCCTCGCACGCACACGCGGGTACACGGGCGGACGCATTTTGTACCAAGATCCACCCCATGTGATAATTTGACGCGTGTAAAGTCGTTCACTTCATTGATGGTCAATTAATACAGCGCATGCAAATTGAGTGGACGTGAGGGCGGAAGAAAGACATTATTACTCCACTGCGCGCATGCGAGTAGTTAATTCGTGGGTTGCTAGTAGTACTTCCATTGGTCTCCTTCGTATTTTGTGCCAATTTTTGACAGTAACATAATATTTACGCATTTGAGTAGTGTAGTACTTGAAATTTATGTTCCGCTAAACTCATTGGGAGCCGTTTCGGGCCTCGAAACCAAAACCATCAACTAATCCTTACCTTGTTCCCATCACATTTGAAAGCCTGCTCACACCTACTAGTAGTACGTACCAAACCTGAACGTGTTCCCACTATGTAGGTATTAGTGTCTTATATGGGCCTAAGCCCATCCATAATCCAACAAGTACTAGTGCTAGTACTTAGGTTATAAAAAGGGGAACTACCTAACCGAAAATCACTCTACCTTTCCTCCTCATAAGTGCTTCTTCTTCATCCGTCGTTGCCATGGCCGGTGAGCAAAGCTCTAGGTCGAGAACTACTCGTAACAAGGGAGCGGCAACCAAGGTTGCGGAAAAAAGAGGGCTCGCCGCCATGCAGAGACCTCGAAAGATCTCTCACGGGCAGGCGATGGCTCCCAAGAGCGCCCTAGCCGCGGAGGCGAACATGCCGAGCCGGCGGAGCTGGAGTCATTATCCCTCGACGGCATGCCCAATAAGCTCAATAAGCAGAAGGAGTTCATCCAAGGCTTGATGGAGTTGCTGAAGGAGAGCCTTGACGACATGCCCGCTGAGCTCAATCAACAGGGGGAGTTGACCGCCGGCTTGGTGATGCTGCTGAAGAAGAGCATTGCCTCGAAGAAGAAGGCGACTAACGAAATCCTGCGACTTCGGGAGGACAATGTGAAGCTCTGCCACAAGATCGACCTGTTGAAGGAGAAGAACGCCGGCTGGAAGAAGCTGCATGAGAATAGTAGTTCCTCGGTGAAGATGCTGCAGGCACTCGCCATGGAACAGAAGGAAGAGTTGGCGAAGCTCCGCATCGAGCACCCGGCTGCTGTCAAGGTATGTAATATGGCCGTGGAACAGATGATGAAGGCTCACGCCAAGAAGTGCCGCGTCATGGACACAATGATGAATATGGCGGAGGAGACGCGCAAGGAGATGGAGGTCGTGGAGGCGATGAAGAAGCAGTTACGACTCCGCGGCGAATTAGATCATTTGGGGTGATAATCTTCCTTCTTCTTTTGCTCATGTGTTTCATCTTTTGCTTCGGGTGTTTCGCCGCACGTGGCATGTTCTCTGCGAGGCATGAATAGAACAATGTTTTTTTGAGGGAATGAATAGAACAATGCTAACAATGAGATGACTAGCAAATTAGATCATTTTTTATCGCCATATGGCACTGGGCTGCCGTGTTTCGTGCTCCTCCGTCGCAGTACTACTCCAGTGGAAAACTTGAGTATACCGCACGGTTCTTTGCTCCTCCTCGATCAGGTCATCAGCGCATTTATACGAGCAGTCAAATCACAAGGCCCCGCCTTCCAGCAGTAATGAGCCGTCAAATCACAAAGGCCCTCGCCTCTCGTGAAACCGACCAAGCTAGACTGCCCCACCCTCTAGCCTTTTAAAAAATGTATACTTTTGTACAACAGTAGTATCGATGGATTGCACCGTGGAGCAAAACTTGAAATTAAAAAAAAGGTGGTACATATAGAGAGCGCTTGTCGCCAAATTATGCATATAGTACTATTAAAAAGGCTAGTCACAATAATGGTGTCCAGCACAACCCACCCCTCAAATAAAACTAAGAGGGTGCTTGGATACGTTTTAGTCCCATGACTAAAAGTAGTGGGACTAAAACATGCTAGCCTCACCCATGCTTGGATCCAAATACTAAAAAGGCTTAAATCATGTTAACGAGCATTTATTATCCTCCAAACCCTCCAATCCAGAACTCTCCTATGTTAAAGGAGAGGAGTTAAATGAGTAGAGAGGACTAATCCACATTTTAGTAGGGGTACCCCTGACTAAAAATTTTTAGTCTCAAGACTAGTTTTAGCCCCTCTTTAGTCAGGGGTGCTTGGAATTTTAGCCTCTTAAAGAGACTATTTTTAGTCAGACTAAAATAAGTCCCTTGGATCCAAGCACCCTCTAAGCATCCTGGAATTGTTTGACAAAACTAAGCACCCTAAAATTCTTTGACAACTAAACTGCTGGCTATATGATGTTGGCCATATATATTGTACGTATATAATGTGAAGAAACGAGTGGTAGTACTATACCAACTAAAAGATGAAATGTAAGAAATACTAGTATGTACGTACTGAAGAGTTAAAGTAACGAGAAGAAACATAACATAGTTCTGCTGGGGGCTCAGCACAACACACCCCTCAAATTAAATTAAGCACACCTGAAATTAAACTTTGCAACTATTCCGGTAGACACTGCATTAGAACCAACATGAGCAACGACACTACCACCTTACTCGGAGTCCTCGTCCACGTCCTCGACTTCGTCCTTGTCCCTCTTCCTCTTAGCCGATACTTCTTTGCTTGAACCGCACACTTGGCTGTTGCTCTTCATCCAACCCTTGTAGATATTGAAGCAAAGGTAGCCATCCATTGCAGCGTAGTGGATGTGGTCTATATCTAGTACATTCTGCTGCCATGCATGATGATGAAACGTGTAATGTGGTTTCTCCAGTTTATCATACGAAGGATGAACCATGGCTCATGCCAGGGTCAGCATTGAAGGCTGACGAGAGGACACCAGCCGATTCTTCTGGAGGTCGAAGGTGTTGCCTACAACGAGGCCTATTTGACGCAGGACTTCTTTGTTGTTACCAAAGTCTACAGTAACGAATTTCACTGTTTTGTCCTTGAGGAAGTTCTTAAAATCCTGGCACTCAACGTCGGCATGGCATATGTGGTAGACCAAGCAAACGTTATGTACGCAAACCTGGATCACGGCGGACTTCTTCCTCTCTTCGTCCTTTAGATCCTTCTCTCATCCCAGGACTATGGTGTACTCAACATCTAGCCCAGCGACCCACTCATCATCTAAGTTTTTGAACAT
The DNA here is from genome assembly GCF_018294505.1 of Triticum aestivum. Taxonomy (NCBI): domain Eukaryota; kingdom Viridiplantae; phylum Streptophyta; class Magnoliopsida; order Poales; family Poaceae; genus Triticum; species Triticum aestivum. Next base: position 385,087,686 of record NC_057794.1, on the reverse strand, counting down.
GCGGCTGAAGCGAGAAAGGCATCCTTTCACCGTTGCGGAAGAACGGGTGTAGATGACGTCGAACTCATCGCCGGTGATGGTTCTAACCTTGTACTCACCGCCGATCGTGGAGATTTGGGACGCCATGGATTTGGGAGGAGGGTTAGGATTAGTGGAACTGCCGTAATGTGAATGGACGGGACGACTAGGAGCGAACCGCCATAGTATTGAAGGACGTGCGGGGACGAGTAGGAGCGAACTACCAGCGTGTGAACGGCAGGGTAGTGGCTTTCTTTCTCCCATGATACGGGCTTCCGAGAGCCCTTGGATCTGAGATCGAACGGTTGCATGGCGTGATTCTAGACCTATGGGTGAATATCCTATCTTGGAGGGTTATTCTGCAAATTTTCAGCAACTTAGCATGCGACCGTTTGATCTCAGATCTAAGGGCTGCCAGAAGCCCGTATCATGGTCGCACCAACTACGACCGTCACGTCGCTCGCGCAGTCGCGCCCTTGGAGATTTAACACGGTGCGTTAGGCTATCTGATGTTGGCATGTCATACATAGTCATCACTTAGTCACTCATACTACAACAAGGTTGGCTATAAGTGTATTTTTTACTCCTCTCTATCTCTTTCTTCATACTCAAGGAAGAAACGGTGCTAAGCGCGTGTATTTATTGCATTTGCCAAGGAGTGACCTCTTCCAATGAAATGGTGTTGCTAAGTTTGCTTCATTTGATTAGCTATAGACTCAAAATTGTCTTTTCACCTAGGTACACGCGCTTAGCACCATTTCTTCCTTGGATCACCAAACTAGTCTCTCTCTTCTTGATTAACTTGCCACATCAGACTTTATGCCTATGTGGCAAACTTAAGCACCTGTAGGAGCAAGTAAAAGTAAGTACAATAGTGCGCTTTACATGGCATTTTTGCATATGTGGAGGAAAGAGAGGCAAGGAAAAAGTGGAGAAGTGGGCTCTCATGCAAGAACCAGCGTCTACTACACGGTGGAGCATTGGGAGAGGCACATGTATGGAGGTGGTCAGGAATCTGGGAGACTCACGTGGTCGTAGCGCCGCAGTTAAAATGATAATGGCAAGTCAAATCACGGGGCCCCACCTGTCCAGCAGTAACTCGCTGTCAAATCACACAACCCTACGTTTGCAGCAGCCTACTCCCTCATCTTCTCGCGTCTCTATCGAACCGACTAGGCGGAACTGCCCCACCGCCTACCGCGCAGGAAAAGCCCCGCCCTTGACTTTTAAATAGTATATAGTATACTAATTTTGTATCCATGGATTGCGCCCGCACCATGGAGCAAAGCGTCTAGAAAAAGGAGGAGAGACGGTGGTCTTGCAATAGAGAAGAGGGAGAGGCGAGACGGTGATTTTGGAATGGAGATGATGGAGAGGAGAGGAGGTGGTTTTGCAATGGAGAAGAGGGAGAGGAGTGTGCGGCAGGGATTTAGGATTGGACGAGAGGGCCGGCGCGCTCTGACTGGATCAAAATCAAAATCTATTTACCCTTCAATTAAGAAAGTGACCCCACATTAACTAGTCTCCCTTTTATTCTGGGTCATAATTGACCATGATTTTCGCACATAAAATATATGTTATATGTTGTATACAAGGACACTATCAAAATTACAATTTGCAACTTTATAAGGCCACTAACATTAATCAAGGCAAAATTGACATGCATTCACATTTTGCTTGTCAAATACAGTACGTGGTCAAACTTTGACCCAAAATACGCGAAACAACAAAAAAATACTTCCAAGACCAGCGCCGCTCTTCCGCTCTTCTCCTCTTAAACCACCGCCGCTCCTCTCCTGTTCCAATCTAAATGCAGGGTCGCTCCTCTCCTCTTCCATTTCAAAACCACTGCCCCTCCTCTCCTGTTCCAGTCCAAAACCAGCGTCGCTCCTATCATGTTCTAATCCAAAACCAGCGCTGCTCCTCTCCTCTTCCATTCAAAAACCACCGCCGGTGAGTGAATATGCTGTGGATAAGTAGATCGATGGAGGAGTACAACCAATACATGAGGATCATAGACGGCGACCCTGTGAAGCTAGCTAGGATGTTGGAGATACTGTCTTGGTTTGACAACAAGGACCAACTAGCAGCGACGGCGACATCCATGGCCAAATATCTGCAACAGAGCGAAAAGGCGGCGATACTCCCGGAGGGAGTCGCGTCGGAGTACATAGAGCTGCTCCTCTGGGCCATGGAGCAAACAGATTCACGGAATCCGATCGTGAGGGAGCGGTGGTGGGAGTATCGATACCAGATGGAGCATCCACCAGAGATTGAAGGATCGAGCATCTACAGGGTGCCGTTTGTGAGGGTGTCCTGCCAGAGTGAGCCGGTGGAGTCTTCGTCGACCGAACCCAACTTTAAGAGGAGAAAAGCAGTTGTCCCGACAACGCTTCACCGCCATCGTCTCCCTCGCCGTTCACATCGTCTCACGGGGCAGCTGTCTGCCACCGAGGAATAGGAGGGGACTCCCCCCCAGCCCAATAGTCGGGCAGGTTGTGAATTGTCAGGAGGAGCTTAGGGTTGTTAGTATTTGCAGGTTGTGAATTGTGTTTTGTGTTGTGTATTTTGAGAGTACTTTCAGATATGAATGTCTTTTGAATTTCAGATTTACAGTATTGAGCATATAAAGTATTTTATGAATTATAGAGATCTATTTTTAGCACTTCAAAAATGTAGTTTCATAGGAGTATAAAAGTGCAGACAATGTGATTCTTAGAGAAGAAACAACAAGTTTCAGTTTCAGATAAGAAACTGCAACTTTCAGAGGCAGAGCATTTATATTAACACGACCTTTTCAAACAGGGTTAACATCATGTTGGAAGTTTTATTCATGGTCGAAAATGGAAATACCAGCCAGTTAACATCATGCTGATCAACATTCATGCATAGCACATCTTCATATGATGCACAGTCAAAATGCCCACGCAATGTAGAGTGTGCGAAACACAGAGAAAACGAGGGACGAAGTTTTGGCAAGTGTTGGACGTGATTTTGGGCTGCCCCGTCTAGGCTTTCATTTTTAACATGCGCAGCCCACGACCTCGGATGGGAGGTCCATAGGCCTGTTTGTATTTTCTTAGGGCCGTCATGTATCGACCGGCCTATGGACCTCCCATCCGACGTTTTATTTTTGGCAGCCCAATTTATGTATTTTTTTGAAGAAAACACAGAGGTCTGTTATATTTTTCTATATAAGAACAGGAACGCCAGGTCCAACTTATGTTTCCCTTCTAACTATATTATATATATTTAAATTATTTTATATGTTGACTATTTAGTTCACATACTCCCTCCTTTTCGGTTTATAGGGCTTATCTCAAAATTTTAGTTTTTCCATTTTATAAGGCTCAATTTGGTTGTTTTCCATCACATGTTCAGATTCCAAGGTGCATTAAATCATTGCATGCAAGTATTAAGAGAAAATTGACCAATGCATGTACTTTATGCATGCATGCATCGAAATTTATGCATTGATAAACATAATTTTTTGAGGAAAACAAGTGCATTAATTAGGTGCTTTTGCAAACTACAAAAAGTATTCCACCATTCATCATCTACCTTAGTTGGTGAGATTTTTGAATTGAGCCCTATAAACCGAAAAGGAGGGAGTAATTGGCAAATAGATCTCGCCGCCACCCCCCGCCTCCTGACTCCGGATGCGCCTGCCCCCCTCAGCAAGTCCGCTCGTGCGCCCCATGGAGTCTCCGGCCATATCCACGGGGGAATGGCTGGAACACAGGCAAATGTACAAGATGCATCTCCCACATGTGTACAAAGCCTTCCCGCGGATGCGCCAGCCGCTCGACTCCGTTGCACCGGCGGTGCTGCGGGAGACTCGACGGAGGAGATGGAGGGAGCGGGCGATGCGGATCCGCGACGACGCTCTCTCATGGACACAGTGCACGCACGAATGGAGGGAAGCAGAGGAGGAAGCTGCGAGGGAGGAAGCCGAGGAGGGACCGAATCCGTTCTCTCGCTCGCGCAGGTATGGTCGGATGTGCAAGGATCATGTGGATTGGGAGCTGATGAATCTAGCCCTACGGATCTACTTCGAAGGAGATTTCTCGGAGAAGCACAGGATGCCCCACCCCAGTGAGCCGCCGATTGCGTTCGTTCTATGGGCGAAAGGAGAAGTGAATTCACGAGATCCACGCCATGCTGCGAGATGGGAATGCTTGACGGGACTCCTGCCCACCAGCATGCCACCGGAGTCGGAGCAGCTGGATCCCCTACCTTTCCTCTCCCCCAAACCCGCAGAAGATTGAAATTAGGCTTGCAATCTGCTTCAATTGAGTTGTCTGGTGGTTATTTCTGCTTCCTGAGAGACAACAACTGGCTGGAGGATGAGAAGGAACCAGGAACTCCGATGAATTTCCCCTATCACAATGGGGGAGAGCACCAGTTGAGCAGTGGTACGGCCCACCTCCGCCCCTAATGGGGGCACAATCTGGGCAGGCTTGTGTAAGTGCCCAAGATCAATATGCTGGTGGTTCTGACTCTCAGATCAGTGGGAAATCTCAAGGAAAGAATCAGCAAAAGAAGAGATAGGACATCCAGAAAACTACACCTGCCCCTGCTTCGGGCCTTATGGCATACTCTGAGGTGGTCTGCTACAACTGTGAGGAACCAGGGCATCATTTGGATAAATGTGTTAAGCCCAAGAGTTGTTTTATCTGCGAAATGGTTACCCATAAAGTTGAGAATGGCCCTGTTATAAGGAAAACCCACAGTTCTGCTAGATATGTTGGAAGTGCTGCTCCAGGATTATGTCCACCATTGACACAATTTTCGGTGACACAGAATTAAATAGTTTCTTTCCCCTTTCTAGTTGTAGAGCTCTGCCCAGATGTGGTAGTGACTACACTCTTTTGCTCTGGGACTCTGGTCTTAACCAAACTCCAAAGAGCAATAGTTTTAAATTTGAAAAGTGGTGGTTGCTTAGAGAAGATTTTACTGAGCTACTCAGGAAAATCTCGAATGAGCCTACTGGGAGCAGCTGCCCCCTAGAAAATTGGCAGATCAAAATCAGGAGATTTAGAAGAACTACCAAATGGTGGAACTCCAATGAGGAAGCTAATCTTATAAGATACAAAAGGCTTCTCTTCCTTGAGTTTGATTCTCTAGATATTAAGGCAGAAACCACTGACCTCTCTGAGGCTGAGACTAATAGATTAAACTTTGTCCATGGAGAGCTCAAGAAAATTTGGCTTCAAGAAGAAATCAAAGCCAAACAAAGGTCTAGAGATAGGAACATTAAGGAGGGTGATAGAAATACTGCTTACTTCCATGCAGTAGCTAACCAGAGGAGGAGGAAAACCCTCATTCACTCCCTTGATGGCCCTAATCGCCCTGTTACTGAGGTAGATGAGATGCTGAAAGTGGCTAGTGACTTCTACAAAGAACTGTTTAAGAAAGAAAACCCTTCTAGGTTCTCTCTACAAAATAATTTTTTCTCTGCTTCTGAAGAAGTCTCTCCTGGTGAAAATGAGCTGCTAGAAACCCTTTTTTTAGAGACAGAGGTGAAGGAAGCCATTTTTAGCCCTTACCCTGATGGGGCTCCTGGTCCTGATGGGAATCCCTTCTTGTTTTACCAGCATTTTTGGGACTTGGTGAAAAATGATCTCTTAGATCTTTTCCAAGCCTTTCATAGAGGAGATTTGGATCCAACAACTTAATCATGGGGTGTATGGTGGGGTCAAGTTAAATAACTGTGAAAGTGATTTTTTCCTTGCTGGTAAAGGCCTTAGGCAAGGTGACCCCATCTCCCCGCTTTTGTTTAATTTAGTAGTGGACGTTCTTACTAAAATGCTGAGCAAAGCTGCTGATCATAGTCTGATTCCAGGGCTCTATCCTGAGGTCTGCCCGGGTGGCATCATCTGCCTCCAATATGCAGATGATACCATCCTTTTTCTTAGACAATGACTCCACACATGATAGCAATCTGAAAACTGTTCTAACCTGGTTTGAATAAGTCTCAGGAACGAGAATCAACTACTCTAAAAGTGAACTCATCCCTATCAACATGGATGATCAGGAGTTAGTTGACTTCCTCTCTATTCTAGTCTGTAATAAAGGTAACTTCCCCATTAAGTATGTCACAGCCCCAGTTCAGCCCTTGCTTGACTTTGCTTGCATCCATGCATCATATTAAATTTCATGAAACTTGAAATGGGGATGATCAAACCCCTAGCACCAAAGCAATGCAAATAGGCCCAACTTTAAATATTTTCAATGAACCCAATATGCCCTTAAAAAATGTTCATCATTTTTGGTTCTGGCTAAAACCTCTGCCAAAAATGGGTTCATTAATTTTGGAGCCATTTTGGATTTTTGAATTAAGACATAACTATTTTCATTTGGGCATTTAAAATACTATAAATACTTTTAAATGCCCAAATACTTTTGAAAGTAATTTTAGGTTGTTGGGAGTAATTCCAAAGGTGCCTATGATTATTTTCAGAATTTTCTAAAATGGATTAGTATTTCCACTAATTCAAAAAAAACAATAGAGAATTAAATAAATGAAAATAGAAAGAGAGAGAGAGAGAGAGAGAGAGAGAGAGTACCTGGGCTTACCTGGCGGCCCAAGTGGCTGGCCCAGCCCACCTGGCCCCCCTCCCCTGTCGTCTTCCTCCTTTGCTAGGAGGATGGGCGTGTGCCCGCGGTGCGCCAGCATGCGCATGGCCACTGACGGCCACCTCCTGCTTACCATTTCGCCCTGGACGCCTCCATGCGTCGCCACGCACCCCCCGACCTCTTTTTCTCACGCCCGCAGCTCCTCCCCTCCTCTGGCTCCCTCTCCCTCTCTTCCCGAGCGCACTAGAGGGCGCCGCCGTGCTCTACCACGGCCACCGGCTACCCCACGCCTCGCCGACGCGCCAAGAAGCCCCGCCTCGTTCCCCTCTTCCTCCTCACCAAGGCGGAAGGCGCCGGAAGCCCAGTGGTGCCACCAACATCATCTTCTTCCTTGCCAGTCGCCGGAGATCCTCCTTGCCGCCCCGACTGCTCCGGACCGTCTCTGAGCTCGCTGACCCCCTCGTCCGACTCCCGTGAGCCTCCGACCCTGCCCATCCCTCTCTTCTTCCCCGTAGGCCTCCGTCTCCATCGGACCGCCTATGCCCGAACCCGCCGCCACCTGCGCTCGCCGCCGATGTGACTCCGGCGACCAAATGGTCCGCCCGACGCGTCCAACCCACTCACCGCATCGCGTAGGCCCCCGCTAGCGGCTCAGCTCGCTAGCTCGCGCACTGCAGCCCAGTAGCCACAAACACCCGAACGCCGGTGCCACCCCGAGCTCGTTTCCGGCGAGCTCCGGCCGTCCCCGCTGCTGCCGCATGCCGCCCTGGATGCGGGCGAGCCCCAGCTCCCCGCGCGTGCCCTCCGCTGCTCGTTTGGGCACCGGAGGAGCAATCCCGCGCCCTCCACCGCGTCTGCTGCCGCCGGCGGCTAAACGCCGACGCGTTAGCCCAGTTGACCAAGGGATTTGATTCCCCTGAGTCAGTGACATGTGGGGCCAGCCCCTGACTAACCCTAGATTATATATTTTAGTTAGCACTAATTAATATTGTTAATTAGTTAGGACGCTGACATGTGGGTCCCACTGGTCAGGTTTGACCTGACCAGCCATAGTTGACCTGATGACATCACTCTTACGTCATGCTGACGCAGTAAATCCTTTTCTAGAATTTAAATAAATCTTAAATGATTTATTATTTTCAGAAAATGCCTAAAACTTCTAAAAATCATAGAAAATAATCTATAAATCAAAATGAAATAATTTATATATGAAAAATTATCAGAAAAATTCAAGGAATTTGTTTATGGCGTTTTCATGCATGTTTGAACAATGTTTGTCCCCTGTTTTGGACAAAACAAATAAATGGCATTTAATGAAGCACATATGGAGTTTGAATTTGAACCTAGTGTTCAAACCAACTCCATTTAACTTGTTGCTAGTTGCATTAGGCCAATCAACAGCATATTGCCATGTCACATTCATGCATCATACTGTTGCATGGCATTGATTGTGTCCTTCCCTGTTTGCCGGTAACCATCCCCTCTCAGACGATGATGTTTCCGACCATGTGATCGATGACACCGATGAAGAACTATATTGTCTTCAGAAGTGCCAGGCAAGCAAAACTCCCTTGTTCATTCCGATACAATCCCACTCTCTCGCTCCTGCTCTCTTTTACTGCATTAGGACAACAACGGTTCAACTATTACATGTTGCGGTAGTTGAACCCTTTCCTTTGCAAGACCTGTCATTGCCATAGTAAATATATGAAACCCACTAGCATCAGTAGGAGTTGTTTGAGCCCTGATGTGCCTACTCATTCATGTTTTTTTGTCATGCCTGCTACTGCTTAGAGTTGAGTCAATTCTGATTCATCGGGGATGAATCAGAGGTGTGTAGACATGTCCTACTGTTGAGAGCTAAGTGTGTGAACACGTTTTGGTAAAGGTAGCGGTGAGAGGCCATGTAGGAGTACATGGTGGGTTGTCTCATTGAAACCGTCCTCGGGAACTGAGTTCTGTGTCTGTGATCCATGAACAACTACTACCACTCATTGGGATCCTTAATTGACCCTCTCGGCTTCTTAATCACCCTAGTACTCTGTCTAGGAGTTGCAACTAGTTTCTGGTGATTGTAGGTTATGTGTTGGCGGTCGTGCGTAGCGCTGACCCTAGGGGTGGGCTATGTTGCGGTAGATACACCGTGGCACGGTGTACCGGGAGCCCGTTTGGTGTCTCGGGAACCCTGTTCACATCGTTCGGGGCCGTAAGTGGAAACCTTGGCTGGACTCCCTGCGGATGGAACCTGGATAGGCGATAAATCTGGACTAGAGACTTAAGTGTTTAGGTAGGCCGTGGCCGACACCCTCGCCAGGCTTCCGCTTGAAGGTTGCCGAGATACATGACATGTATATGGTGGTAAGTGGTGGGAGCGTGTGTGAAGAAGTACACCCCTGCAGGGTTATGATTATCTATTCGAATAGCCGGATTCCTCGGATATGAAAACTTGGATCCCTTGCATAGTTCATAGACAAGTGAAAGTGGATACTCTAAAACTCGCAAGATAAGTGTGAGTTCTATGGATGGCCTTCTCGTAGGGAGACGGGAGCGGTTCCATAGTGGTGTATTGAATGGTGAATATGTGGACTCATGTGCGCCACCTCAAAAGAGTTGCTTGCAGTCATAGTTCAGGTTAGCCACTGAGTCAAAGCTGGCTTGCTGCAGTTAAACTCCACCACCCCCCCTTGTTGATACCGATGCATATGTAGCTAGTTCTGATGTAAGTCTTGCTGAGTACCTTTGTACTCAGCTTTGCTCAATTTATGTTTTGCAGAGAGAGACTTCAGTCTCGCTAGTAGTTCCGCGTGGACTTCGACGTTAGCTTGATACCTCAGCTACGATCTTGTGCCCTCGGCAGGATCTGGTAGATAGTCAGGCTTCTTAGCCTTTTTCCATTTGTAGATGTCTGTACTCAGACATGTTAAGCTTCCGCATGTGCTTGATTTGTATGCTATGATTGTTGGGTCATGAGACCCATGTTTGTAATATCTCACTCCTCGGAGCCTAAGGAATAAGTACTTGAGTTGTAGATTTATGTTGTGATGCCATGTTGTATTTACACATATCGAGCATATTGTGTGTATGATTGAAATGCTTGGTATGTGTGGGATTCGACAATCTAGTTGTTTATCCTTGGCAGCCTCTCTTATGGGGAAATGTAGTCTAGTGCTTCCATGAGCCATAGTAGTCCGCTACAGCCCGGTTTCATCGGAGTCCTGCTAGCCCAGCACTACTGCTCAGGACACTTGACTGGCCGGCATGTGTTTTACTTCGTTCCTGTGTCTGTCCCTTCGGGGAAATGCACACGGTGACATCCGAAGTCCTGCCTAGCCTGCTATAGCCCGGGTTCCCGGAGTCCTATTAGCCTAGTGCTACATCCCGGATTCACACGCTGCTGACCGACATGCTCGATGTGATTCATGTATGCCTGTCCCCATAGGTTAGTGCTGCTTTGGGTTCATGACTAGCCATGTCGGCCCGGGTTCTCTGTCATATGGATGCTAGCGACACTATCATATACGTGAGCCAAAAGGCGCAAACGGTCACGGGCCATGGTAAGGCGACACCCGTGGGAATACTGTGCGTGAGGCCGCAAAGTGATATGAGGTGTTACCGGCTAGATCGATGTGACTTGGAATCGGGGTCCTGACAGCTTTGGTATCAGAGCCTGACTGCCTGTAGGATTACCAAGCCAAACTGGTCGAAGTTGAGTCTAGAAATGCTTTAGTTATGTAAGGGAATTGATTGTGGAAGGGAACGTAAGGCTCTTTTATTCCTTTACCATATGCCCTTCCGATCTGAGTCAACCTCTTCTTTTCTACGGGGATAAGAATTAGGCCTTATCATCTATCTATCAGGATGACGTGCTACTAATCCATAGACTTATAGAATTGATAGTTTCAAGCTTCAGTTCCGTTCCTACTACTTCCGTATGTTGACAGTTGATCTTAGAACCTTGATATTGTGTTGTTGAGTGGTTATGCCACCATTTTGCAGGATGTCTCAAATCATTTTGAGCATTTAGAGCCGTTATGCTGTCCGAGTCATCCCAGGTTTCTAACTAGTCTGATGCATTTTCAAATTCCTTCTTCCATTATCGACGTTCCTTTGGGCCAATTTATCCACACTAATCGGTGAGTTGAGGTACTCTGTTGCCTCGACATATATGTTGGAGCTATTATTATGACCCTAGGTGTTGTAGGGAGTCACCTAGTAATCTAGCCATGTTTTGTGTTCCCGGTGTGATAATTCTGGCCACCATTCTCGAAAGCATCCCGTGATGCCATGTAGTGGTAGGTATTCTATTCATGGGTTCTTGAACCCGAGATTCCCTACTTATCTCATGTTGATAGTGTTGCTAGTTCCTTTAGGATATTAGTAACCTTTGTGATAGTCCTCGAGATCCGTGGTATTTCCTCCTTCCAAATACTATGAACCACTTATGGCAGAAGTTTGTTGGATCAAAAGATCACAACCAGAGTGCTCTTGATGAGTTTTCCATTCTGCATTGTGAATCTGCCAGTCCTACCATTCTGCATGGGTTATCCGGAAGAAATAACATGCTAATCCATGCATCCATAACTCAGAAAAACTATATGTTCCTTTGAGTTGTTCCTATTTAGTTGTATTCTGAACCTCGTCCATCAATTGTTGGTCAAGAGTAGTTATGCATTGGTGTTATCGATGCCTATTATTCATGTGATCCGTCAAGCCATTCAATTCCAGAATGACTAGGAGAAACAAACTCCAGTACCTCATCCATATCCAGGATTTGGTCAAAGCAGTTGTATTCTGCAGATCAAAGTGACAATCCAACTTTTGATTCTGTTCAACCCTTAAGTATTGCCCTCTTTATGTCAGGAATATCATAGGAATTGCACAACCTCCTATGAACTCTTGATATAGTGATACTTCTCGCCATCATTATTCATTCCTCGGTTCCGTGTTGTTGTAACCGTAATGCCGACAAGTGAATTGTGATGTGTGAAATCAATACTTCGAGCAACTCGTTGCTTTGTAGTAAATGGACAATATTCTTATTCCTAGCATGTTGGTTTTTGAGCTACCATTCTAAGATTGATCATGCTACCTAGTCCATATCTTCGGGTGCACTCATCGACCAATGAGTTAGGATTGTGACAATCCCTCTCTTCTTGATCATATCGTCTTGCCCTGAAAAGCAAGATTGTTCTCGAGCTTAATAACATATCGGTGGTTCATGATTTTCCGAATATCTTCTCGAAAGTATTACCAGGTTTTTCCCTGATCGCTATGTTGAGTACGTGATCATGTTGGCTTTTCTATAAACCACCCCTTCTCCAAGAATCTGTGTTGGATACCCCTGAGCTAGATGGTTAAGCTGAACAACAACTTGGAGAGTTGGAAGATAAAAGGCTTTGCCGAATTTGGTTCTTTCTGAAGGGATATCTTTGTGTTGTGTGTGTGTTGAAGAAACATGATATCTTCACCAATTGGTCCTCGTGATCAGTTGTTGGATCTATTGTCTTGTCAAAACTTTGACTTGAGTATGGGCTATCGTCAAGTCAAATCAGAACCAACAATGTTCATAGTGTTGTCTTACTCGTGGTTGATCCCTCGAGAATACCCCATTACATCTTTTGGTCTGACCAATGCTATCACCGTGTTCACATGATGGTGGAAGTCTAGTGATATGGAAATTCTGATGAGTTGTTGTTGGGCCCATCAGCAGCATTTTGTCTCCCCCATGATTCATGTTGAACATCAACCTAGTGTTGAAAACCTTGTAAGCAATCCCTTCGTGTTCCGTTCATGAAGCTTATGCTTGGATAAAAGAAGTGACTTTCTCTAAGTTCACGTGCACTAGGTGTGAGTTGCCGCCATGAATTTGAGAAAGGTTTGTTTTGTTTCCCTTGGAATCATCCCAAATCAGTCATGCATATGTGCAAAGTATTCTATGGTTTGGTAGATTAATTACCTCCACTCCATATGTGTTCCTAGCACACCAAGCCACTGATTGGTTTGTTCAAGGAGAAGAAGTTTCTTCTTAGGAGCTAGACTTACGCAAGGACTTCGATATCCTCGTTGATGGTTCCCTCCTAAACTCGGTAGTGTTTCATTGTAAGACTACGAGGTGGCCATGCTTGTCTAGGACAACGTGTTCACATGCTTGTAGCAGAACCGACTCATGTTTTGGAGCTTGCTATCGCAGTTCATTCCCCGAGAATCTCGCAACGTCATCTAGTCAAATTGTGTTGCAAACCTTCATTTTCCTTTCTAGACTGAATGAGTCTGGAATATCCGGACACCAACCAGATCTAAATCTCAGGCAGATATGATGGTTGGAGCGTTTTCTAAGAACTATAATATTGGTCTCTCGATAACCGGTAAAGTGGATGTCGTGGCCAACACATCCAGCCGGAAGACCTATTATTGTATTATCTCGATTGAAGAAAGTTGGCCACCTTCCCATGAGGATTTCGTAGGATTTACCTCCGTAGTTAATCCTTATGGATTCTTGAGCTTCCGAAGTCCGAACTTTACTTGATGTTCTGGATATCAAACCATATCTATAAATGGATTACGCTAGCACATCAAGGAGAACATTAGAAGTGGAATGCTAAATGTCTCTCGGTCGATCGTCCAGATTCAGTTCCCTTAGCCTCGCTAAGGGAAGATCTGAGAAGGTGTTATCTTCCTTTGTATCTGCATCATCCATCACTAGTCATCATGGTGGTTTGTCATGTTGCCATGATCCTTGCCACGGATATTGGTAAAACCTTGATGAATAGGGAGATGCTCAAGTTCTTGAGAGCACGCGCAAGCACTAGGTTTTACCGTTGGCGTTAACTGGGATTTGCTTCCAGCTTCCTCGGTTATGTTATAACCTTTTCAAACAGTGGACTCACTCTCGACTGTTGAGTTCTTCCCCAGTTACCAGAATCTTTCCCAACATTTGCATTTTGTTCCCAACTTGCACCTCAGTAGTTGTTGTTCAGGATCATCTACAAAAGTGGATTTACCGTGGGTCCCATCCATTTCCGATGATAAGCAAAATCATCCATTGCGTTGTCTTCAACAAGGTAGTCCACATCATCCATTCTGGCATGGGTATGCCATTCGCTCGAATTCGTTCACATGATCATTTGTGATTGCCTTAGGCTGGTATAAAGAATTTCAGTGATTTATGGATCAAAAGTAATTCTTTGTGCCACTTAAGGGAATAGTTCAACGAGTCACCTTCTCAAAGGTGCCCTGTTATGGGTTCATGACAATTATCTCCTCGCAACCTTGACACATTGCACCACCTTATTCAAGTGTGGACTTACTACCTACCAACTTTAAATCCTCGTCGTCTGATTTCCATCACCTTGCTGTGAACTTTGTGTCTCAAATGGAGAGATGTTCCTATGTCTCACTCCATGAGTTGATCTTGAGTTGTTTGATCTTCGAGAAGATCAATCCTTCTAGAGTTTTCCCTTCTCTCTCATTGTCATGTTGGTTGGAGTTCTCAGAGCAAGACATCGAGACAAAGATGGTGATCGAACCAACGTTCTTATGAAGTGCAACCTGGATCGTGAAGATTTTGTTAGCTTGTGTTTTCCCCTTTCACCATACCCTACGCTTGAATCTTGGGACGAGATTCTTGTTTAGTGGGGGTGAGCTATCACAGCCCCAGTTCAACCCTTGCTTGACTTTGCTTGCATCCATGCATCATATTAAATTTCATGAAACTTGAAATGGGGATGATCAAACCCCTAGCACCAAAGCAATGCAAATAGGCCCAACTTTAAATATTTTCAATGAACCCAATATGCCCTTAAAAAATGTTCATCATTTTTGGTTCTGGCTAAAACCTCCGCCAAAAATGGGTTCATAAATTTTGGAGCCATTTTGGATTTTTGAATTAAGACATAACTATTTGCATTTGGGCATTTAAAATACTATAAATACTTTTAAGTGCCCTAATACTTTTGAAAGTAATTTTAGGTTGTTGGGAGTAATTCCAAAGGTGCCTATGATTATTTTCAGAATTTTCTAAAATGGATTAGTATTTCTACTAATTCAAAACAAACAACAGAGAATGAAATAAATGAAAACAGAAAAAGAGAGAGAGAGAGAGAGATAGTACCGACGCGCCAAGAAGCCCCACCTCGTTCCCCTCTTCCTCCTCACCAAGGCAGAAGGCGCCGGAAGCCCAGTGGTGCCGCCAACATCATCTTCTTCCTCGCTCGTCGCCGGAGATCCTCCTTGCCGCCCCGACTGCTCCGGACCATCTCCGAGCTCGCTGACCCCCTCGTCCGACTCACCGTGAGCCTCCGACCCTGCCCATCCCTCTCTTCTTCCCCGTAGGCCTCCGTAGCCTCCGACGCGACTCCGGCGACCAAATGGTTCGCCCGACGCGTCCAACCCACTCACCGCATCGCGTAGGCCCCCACTAGCGCCTCAGCTCACTAGCTCGCGCACTGCAGCCCCGTAGCCACAAACACCCGAACACTAGCGCCGCCCCGAGCTCGTTTCCGGCGAGCTCCGGCCGTCCCCGCTGCTGCCGGATGCCACCCTGGATGCGGGCCAGCCCCAGCTCCTCGCGCATGCCCTCCGCTGCTAGTTTGGGCGCCGGAGGAGCAATCCCGTGCCCTCTGCCGCTTCTGCTGCCACCGGCGGCTAAACACCGGCATGTTAGCCCACTTGACCAAGGGGTTTGACTCCCCTGAGTCAGTGACATGTGGGGCCAGCCCCTGACTAACCCAAGATTATGTCTTTTAGTTAGCACTAATTAACACTGTTAATTAGTTAGGACGCTGACATGTGGGTCCCACTGGTCAGGTTTGACCTGACTAGGCACAGTTGACCTGATGACATCACTCTAACATCATGCTGACGCAGTAAAACCTTTTCTGGAATTTAAGTAAATCTTAAATGATTTATTATTTTCAGAAAATGCCTAAAACTTCTAAAAATCATAGAAAATAATCTATAACTCAGAATGAAATAATTTATATATGAAAAATTATCAGAAAAATTCAAGGAATCTATTTATGGCATTTTCATGCATATTTGAACAATGTTTGTCCCCTGTTTTGGACAAAACAAATAAATGGCATTTAATAAAGCACATATGGAGTTTGAATTTGAACCTAGTGTTCAAACCAACTCCATTTAACTTGTTGCTAGTTGCATTAGGCCAATCAACAGCATATTGCCATGTCACATTCATGCATCATATTGTTGCATGGCATTGATTGTGTCCTTCCCTGTTTGCCGATGATCGTTCCCTCTCAGACGATGATGTTTCCGACGACGTGATCGATGACACCAATGAAGAACTATATTGTCTTCAGAAGTGCCAGGGAAGCAAAACCCCCTTGTTCATTCCGATACAATCCCACTCTCTCGCTCCTGCTCTCTTTTATTGCATTAGGACAACAACGATTCAACTGTTACATGTTGCGGTAGTTGAACCCCTTTCCTTTGCATGACCTGTCATTGCCACAATAAATAGATGAAACCCACTAGCATCAATAGGAGTTGTTTGAGCCCTGATGTGCCTACTCATTCATGTTTGTTTGTCATGCCTGCTACTGCTTAGAGTTGAGTCAGGTCTAATTTAACGGGGGTGAATCGGAGGTGTGTAGACATGTCCTACTGTTGAGAGCTAAGTGTGTGAACACGTTTTGGTAAAGGTAGCGGTGAGAGGCCATGTAGGAGTACATGGTGGGTTGTCTCATTGAAACCGTCCTCGGAACTGAGTTCTGTGTCTGTGATCCATGAACAGCTACTACCACTCATTGGGATCCTTAATTGACCCTCTCGGCTTCTTAATCACCCTAGTACTCTGTCCAGGAGATGCAACTAGTTTTTGGTGTTTGTAGGTTATGTGTTGGCAGCCGTGCGTAGCGCTGACCCTAGGGGTGGGCTATGTTGCGGTAGATACATCGTGGCACGGTGTACCGGTCGCCCGTTTGGTGTCTCGGGAACCCTGTTCACATCTTTCGGGGCCGTATGTGGAAACCTCGGCCGGACTCCCTGCGGATGGAACCTGGATAGGCGATAAACCTAGACTAGAGACTTAAGTGTTTAGGTAGGCCGTGGCCGACACCCTCGCCAGGCTTCCACTTGAAGGTTGCCGAGATACATGAAGTGTATATGGTGGTTAGTGGTGGGAGCGTGTGTGAAGAAGTACACCCCTGCAGGGTTATCATTATCTATTCGAATAGCCGGATTCCTCGGATATGGAAACTTGGACCCCTTTCATAGTTCATAGACAAGTGAAAGTGGATACTCTAAAACTTGCAAGATAAGTGTGAGTGCTATGGATGGCCTTCTCGTAGGGAGACGGGAGCGGTTCCATAGTGGTGTATTGAATGGTGAATATGTGGAATCGTGTGCGCCACCTCAAAAGAGTTGCTTGCAGTCGTAGTTCAGGTTAGCCACTGTGTCAAAGCTGCCTTGCTGCAGTTAAACACCACCACCCCCTTGTTGATACTGATGCATATGTCGCTACTTCTGATGTAAGTCTTGCTGAGTACCTTTGTACTCACGTTTGCTCAATTTATGTTTTGCAGAGAGAGACTTCAGTCTCGCTAGTAGTTCCGCGTGGACTTCGACGTTAGCTTGATACCTCAGCTACGATCTTGTGCCCTCGGCAGGATCTGGTAGATAGTCAGGCTTCTTAGCCTTTTTCCATTTGTAGATGTCTGTACTCAGACATGTTAAGCTTCCGCTAGTGCTTGATTTGTATGCTGTGACTGTTGGGTCATGAGACCCATGTTTGTAATATCTCACTCCTCGGAGCCTAAGGAATAAATACTTGAGTTGTACAGTTATGTTGTGATGCGTGTTGTATTTACACATATCGAGCATATTGTGTGTATGATTGAAATGCTTGGTATGTGTGGGATTCGACAATCTAGTTGTTTATCCTTGGCAGCCTCACTTATGGGGAAATGTAGTCTAGTGCTTCCATGAGCCATAGTAGTCCGCTACAGCCCAGTACACCGGAGTCCTGCTAGCCCAGCACTACTGCTCAGGATACTTGACTGGCCGGCATGTGTTTCACTTTGTTCCTATGTCTGTCCCTTCGGGGAAATGTCACGCGGTGACATCTGGAGCCCTGCCTAGCCCACTACAGCCCGGGTTCCCAGAGTCCTGTTAGCCCAGTGCTACAGCCCGGATTCACACGCTGCTGACCGACATGCTCGATGTGATTCATGTATGCCTGTC
Source organism: Triticum aestivum (assembly GCF_018294505.1). Classification (NCBI taxonomy): domain Eukaryota; kingdom Viridiplantae; phylum Streptophyta; class Magnoliopsida; order Poales; family Poaceae; genus Triticum; species Triticum aestivum. The sequence continues at coordinate 385,069,887 of NC_057794.1, read as the reverse complement.
CCCATATGTTAGTGCCGCTTTGGGTTCACGACTAGCCATGTCGGCCTGGGTTCTCTGTCATATGGATGCTAGCAACACTATCATATACATGAGCCAATAGGCGCAAACGGTCACGGGCCATGGTAAGGCGACACCCGTGGGATTACCGTGCGTGAGGCCGCAAAGTGATATGAGGTGTTACCGGCTAGATCGATGTGACTTGGAATCGGGGTCCTGACAAAGTACCTAGGTATCCCTCTCCTATGATAAACTGATGAGAGAGGATATCCAACCCCTTCTGGATAAAATCATTAAAAGGATTGCTTGGTGGAGGGGCAAACTTCTCTCTTATAGAGGTAGATTGATCCTCATACAAGCTTGTTTGGCTAGCATTCCAGTGTATCTCCTCTCCTTCTTCAATTTCCCTAAATGGGCAGTGAACCTCATCAATTCTCAGATGTCTCATTGCTTGTGGAATGATTTTGAGGGAAATAGGAAGCTACACCTTGCTAATTAGGCCCTAGTCTCTATGAAAAAAGATTTTGGAGGCCTAGCCATACCTAACCTGCAAGAAATTAACATCTGTCTTCTAGGGTCTTGGATTAAAAGATTATATGAGGAAGACCTGAAACCCAGGAAGCTTCTTATTGCCCATAAATACCTAGGAAATAAACCAAATATTTTTGTCCCTTCCTCCAACCTAAGACCTCTAGATTCTGGAAAGGATTAAAATCTATTATGCATGCTGTGAAATTTGGCTACAGATGGAACATAGGTGATGGGAGCAGAACCAGGTTCTAGGAAGATACTTGGTTTGGCACATCCCCCCTAGCAATCCAATTTTGGCCTATTTACTCTGTCGGCAATGAGCTTAACAAAAGTGTCAATGAAGTTTGGGACGGTCGATGCCTAAAACTCTCTTTTAGAAGGAACTTTAGTGATAGTCTCATGGAACAACGGTTCTAGTTGGAGGAAATTGCCAAAAGCATTACCTTTACTGCCGAGCCGGATGCCCTGATTTGGCAGCTGGACAATAAGGGGAAGTATTCCTCCAGCTCCCTCTATCATTTTATCAACTTTAGAGGGGTTCAACCCGTGTTTATCCCTGCTGTCTGGAAATTGAGAGTTCCCCCTAAAATTCATGTATTTCTCTGGCTTCTCTCCAAAACCAAATTGATGATTAGGGATAACCTTAGGAAAGACACATCATCAAACCCCTTGATTGTGTTTACTGCTTGGAACAAGAGTCTTGTTCTCACCTATTTTTTGAATGTATAGTTGCTAAACATCTCTGGGCCCACATTGAGGAATATTTCTCTAGTCTGATTGGCTCATCCTTCGAATCTGTCGCCATATTCTGGAATGCTACCAAAAAGTGCTCAGTTTTAAACACTGTTAGCTTAGCTGTCCTTTGGTGCCTCTGGAAATATAGAAATGCTATGATTTTCAGTAACACCTCCTGGATTTCCATTCTGCAGGTCTTGAGGTTGATCAGGAACATGGTGAGGAACTGGGCGATTCTCTCATCCGGATCGGACAAGGACAAGTTGATGAGCTTCGTAGAAACCCTAACAAGATCCCTCCAGAAACCGTTGGAGATCACTTGGGGCTGAACAAGGCTCGACCTACTCTGGGGCTAGACCCGTGGGCTCGTCTCAAGATCTGTGATGAAGATGATCGACACCTGGCGCCGAAAAAGATGGACATCCACCATGCTACGCCTTCCAGCCCGGTGTCTCCGCTTGCTTACTGGTCGCCGTAGGCTAACACGGCCCCTCGGCTGATGACTATGAAGCCTTCGCAAGACCCTCCTTGTGTCATTTGAGTGCTCTATCCGCTCTGCCTTTGGCACCGCTCGGGTGATTTGTGTTATTCAGAGAACTTCTTCATCCACCCCCCTAGTTTGTAGCTTTTCTACCTTTGCTTTCGAACTGCTCTTTGAGCTGCTGTATCGAATATGTTGTGGTTTCGTTCTCAGCAATGGAACCAGGGAGATGCTCCCTGTTTTTCTAAAAACATTTAGTTTATATATTATTTTTATTGTCATCATATATTTAATAGATATTTACATATGTAAGAAAACAATATCCCACATCTTATTAACTTATAAAAATAATTTCTTAACAAATAAAATCCTGGATTGTTTTAGCATGAAAATCCTAGTGATTGTGTACAAAAGCTTGGTAAGATTTAAGGACGAATGTAATAATATCACTTATTATTTAAATATATTTCTAACAAAATTCTCAGCCCTTTTTATTTTTTGATAACATTGCTGGCCCAACCCAACATTATAATTAGAATCAACCCAACAAAATCATGTATTTTGAGAAAGTGCAAATGGGCTGTAATTTTTTAGGAAATAAAATAAACGGGCCGCATGGACGCTACATTATTTGTTCACCCAGCCCAGCTAATGGCTGTAATTCAAAAAAATGATCAAATTGAAGTTAAATTCTACCGCGCGGAAAAAAAGACTGTAAATTCTGAAAAAACGGGTTGAACACGTGCCACATTTTTGGAGGCTGAAATGTGGGCCCATAGGTCGAAGCCAATGCAAGCCGTTGTCAATTTAGTCAACAAATGATTCTGGCATGTTAGCCGTTGGATTTACATCCAACGACCAGCATCCATCTTCAATCTCTCGTCTTCTTCCTCCAGCGCTGCCGGGACCACCACCCGCCTCGTGCTGCTAGCAGCTCTGCTTAGCACGCTTCGCTATGAAGCGCTACTCCACCGTTGGCCAGGCCATCCCTCCACCCCTCCACACCTCTTGTTCTTGTCCACCAACTGCCGAACCACACCGCACTAGAACTAGTTAACCCTCGTACACCTCTCTGTCTGCGACTCTACTCCCTCGTCTTCCCATCTCTGGCTCGTTGCTGTCTGGGGCCTCGCCGTTGTCCACCACCTTGGATGCCCTCGGCACGGCGTGCTCAATGTGGTCAATGAACGACACCATCGGAAGTAGACTGTGCATGGAGATGCTGCCAGTAGGGTCCACGGCCGCACACAAGGAAACGCCTCCCTATCACGCACAAAATAATGATTCCTCCACCTGACATCTGGCACCCACCGGAAGGGCCTCTGTATTTCACGAAATAAAGTGCCCACCGCTGACATGTCGGACCCACCAGCTATCTTCGCAGGCAAGGAAGTGCCTCCTTATTACGCACAAAAAATGAATATTCCCCCTGCCAGCTGGAACCCAGCATAGTGGGAGGCTGACTTGTGGGCCTACCAAGTTGACGGGGACGGAGGGCTTTGTCAACTTAGTCAATATGAATGATTCTAGCTGCTGTTACCGTACGATGTTCATCCAACGACCGTAGTGCTTCTTCAACCTCTGGTCTTCTTGCTCCAGCCGCCCAAAGCAGCGCCGGTCATGCCGCATGCTCCTTCCTCCCGTGGCCGGCTGTGCTACCGTAGAGGCCTCACCGCCCCCTACTATTCCCATCGCTGGCCAGGTCCTGCAGCGACGGCAGCCTCACACCGCAGCCGAACCAGTGAACCCTCGTAGTCCTCTCCGGGTGGGCTTCCACTGTCGCGTTGTCCCCTTCCTAGGCCTCACCATCGTCCACCGCCGTGGTGCTCTCCGCGTGGCGTGGTCAATGTGGTCAAGGAATGACTTCCATCGGAAGAGTACTATACATGGAGAGGCTGACAGCTGGGTCCATGGCCACAACCTAGTTTTTTTGTGATTTTCCAAGTAAGTCGCTTTGTCAGGCCTGTTGGGGTGCAAATCTTTCAAGACGAGGAGAGCTTTCATTCGGCTGGCCGAGAAAATGGCCCATCAGTAATGAGAAATGGGTTGTACATTTTTTTCATTTCAAGATTTTAAATTAGATTAATTTTTATGCGTGGAGAATTTGTTGGATTTTATATTGATATACATTTATTTTTAAAATAAGTTTGAATGTGAGTCAAAATTTCGGGATTAAAAACAGTCCGGACCGCACCGAAATATGCAAAATTTCATATAATTTTTTAACTGTTGCCACAATATGGGCTGTAATGCTAACAAAAAGAATATGGGCTCCAAAAAAACCTTAGTAATTAGCAAATGGGCTGTAAATTATTAGAAATAATGGCAGATGGGATGTATGCTATTTTCCATAGATTTGAGGCTTTCCTAAGAAAAGGGTGACGCACAAGCACTGACTGTTCGATGTCCATCCAACGACCGTCGTGCTTCTTCAATCTCTGCTCTTCTTGCTCTAGCCGCTCAAACAAGCGTCGGCGGGACTGCCTGCTCCCTCCTCCTCGCGGCCGGCTGTGGTGCCACGCAGGCCTCACCGCCCGACCCACACCTGCTGTTATTCTCCGGCGACAGCAGACGAACCAGTAAACCCTTGTACAGTTGTACTCCCCTCCGCGTGGGAAACAACTGTTGAGTCTTCCCTGCCTCCGTGTCATCCCCTTCCGAGGCCTCGCCGTCGTCCACCACCCTATTGCTCTCGGTGCGGCGTGGTCAACATGGTCAAGGAACGACTTCCATCGAACATGGACTGTACGTAGAGAGGCTGACAGCTGGGTCCACGGCCGCAGCAAAGAAGTGCCTCCTTATTACGCAAAAAATAATGATTCCTCCAACTGACAGCTGGGACCCATCGGACGGGCCACTGTATTTCGCGAAAAAAACATTTCCCCCTGGCTGCTGGGACCCACCAGCTACATCTTCGCATGCAAGGAAGTGCGTCCGAGAAAAAAACGATTCGCCCCCTGACTGTTGGGACCGACCAGCTACATCTTCGCAGGCAAGGAAGTGCCTGACAGTCAGGACCCACCTGGTCGAAGCGTATGTAGCGTTGTCATTCTGGTCGCGAACGTGTATGTACATACTGGTCGATGTAGAGGCACACACGTGTCGTAGTAGAGGCGCGCACGTGTCGTACTAGAGGCGTGCATGTAGCATTTACACGTACGTACAGCGGCCAGGGTGCAAGAAAGAAAATACGGCCACGTATGTGTACATACGGGCGGGGTCTCGAACGCCTACTCGCGCATACGTACGGCCAGGGCTCGCGTACATGGCTGGGTTGGAACGCAGAAACAGCGTTGTCATTGTCTTCATGGGGAGGCAACAGAATGCGTCGTGTTCATGGGGAGGCAACGGAATGCTCGTGTTCATGGGGAGGAAACGGAATGCGTTGGGTTCATCGGGAGGGCTGGACGGAACAAGCGATGGAAACGAGGCCTAGCGTACCACAGAATGGAGGAAATGGCCTTGTGTTCTCTTGCTCCAAGTGCGTTTCCGGTATGATGTGTGCATGTTCGTCCGGACTATTTTCCTCCCCTGAGGGGGTTTGATGAGGTTTATACTCGGCGTCGCCGTGTTCGTACGTCGGATCCGTACTATGTTCGCCGCTTGCAGCTTCATCGTGCTCTGCCACCGGGGCAATGTGGTCATCGTTTCCTCTGGAGTCGACTGGAGTGTTATTTTCTCTTGCGCTGTTATCGCTATTTTTGCTATGGAGGGACTTTGAGCGGCGGCGCTGACGTCGGCGCTTGGGTTGCTTCTTGGAGGGGCCATTCTCCGCTGTCTCTTCGCCATTGCCTTCTTTGGGTGTATCCACCATGTATATGTCATGTGATGAAGTGGCTGCCCGGCGCCCTGTGGGCGCTGGTTCCTGTTCGTATCCCACATCTTCGTCCATGCCGTCGATGTCTTCGGAGTTGAAGTTGAGCATGTCGGTTAAGTCGTCGACAGTGGCTACTAAGTGGGTGGTGGGCGTGCAGCTAATTTCTTCATCGTCCGTATCCCATTCTAGCCGGACATAGTTCGGCCAAGGTTCTCCTGACAAGGAGAGAGACTTTAATGAATTTAGCACATCACCAAAAGGCGATTGCTGAAAGATATCCGCGGAGGTGAACTCCATGATCGGCGCCTAGTCGGATTCGATGGGAACAGATGCAAGTAGCTCGGAGTCCATGGTCGGAGTCGAATCCAGTGGTTTGGCGACACGGCTCTCGTAAGGGGTGAAGTTAGTATACGGCTCCATCGCCACTGAGAGAGTGCGGCCTCCATGGCGGGGTCTATCCCTTCATCCTTGGATGGTGCAATTTGCTCCGGATTGAAGGCTGGAGTAGTTGCAGATGCAATCTCCCGAATACTGTCCGACGGCAGAGTTACGTCATGCTCGTCATGACTGTGCTGCAAACCTGACACGGGTTCGAATCCGTCGAAGATCAAGTCTCCGCGGATGTCGACAGTGTAGTTTAAGTTTCCGAATATGACCTGATGGCCAGGGGCGTAGCTCTCGATCTGCTCCGGATGGCCAAGCGAATTGGCCAGTAGTGTGAAGCCGCTGAATACAAAGATCTGTCCGAGGAGGAAAACCTCACCCTGGACCGCATCTCTACCGATGATCAAAGGAGCCATCAATCCTTATAGTGACGACACAGTGGAACTCTCAATGAAAGCAGCAATGTCGGTGTCAAAACCGGCGGATCTCGGATAGGGGGTCCCGAACTATGCGTCTAAGGAGGATGGTAACAGGAGGCATGGGACACGATGTGTACCCAGGTTCGGGCCCTCTTGATGGAGGTAATACCCTACGTCCTGCTTGATTGTTCTTGATGATATGTGTATTACAAGAGTTGATCTACCACGAGATCATAGAGGCTAAACCCTAGAAGCTAGCCTATGGTATATGATTGTATGTTGTCCTAAGGACTAAACCCCCCGGTTTATATAGAAAACGGGGGGGGGGGGCTAGGATTACATAGTGTTGGTTACAAGGGAGGAGATCTACATATCCGTATTGCCTAGCTTTCCTTCCATGCCAAGGAGAGTCCCATCCGGACACGAGACGAAGCCTTCAATCTTGTATCTTCATAGTCCAATAGTCCAACCAAAGGATATAGTCCGGCTGTCTGAAGAGCCCCTAATCCAGGACTTCCTCACTTCATCATCACTTTCATCAATATTATCAGTTTCAATAATTTCATTCTCTCTAGCCCTAGCAAGTTGTTCATCAAGAAATTCACCTACTAGCATAGTAGTATCAAGCATAGAAGTAGCTTCATCATAAGTATCATGCATAGCAGAAGTGGCATCATGGATAACATGCGACATATCAGAATTAATAGCAGAAGCAGGTTTAGGTGTCGCAAGCTTACTCAAAACAGAAGGTGAATCAAGTGGAGAGCTAGATGGCAGTTCCTTACCTCCCCTCGTAGTTGAGGCAAAAATGTAGGTTCTTTGATATTTAAAGTTCTTCATAATGATAAGCAGATATAAATCCCAAGTGACTTAAAGAATAAAGCTATTCTCCCCGGCAACGGCGCCAGAAAATGTTCTTGATAACCCACAAGTTAGGGGATCGCAACAGTTTTCAAGGGTAGAGTATTCAACCCAAATTTATTCATTCGACACAAGGGGAGCCAAAGAATATTCTCAAGTATTAGCATATGAGTTGTCAATTCAACCACACCTAGAAACTTAATATCTGCAGCAAGGTATTTAGTAGCAAAGTAATATGATAGTAGTGGTAACGCTGGCAAAAGGTAACGGTGGCAAAAGGTAACTCAATATCTTTCAAGTTCTTATAGTGATGGTAACAGTAGCAGCGGAAAAGTAAATAAGCGAAGAACAATATAGGAAAAGCTTGTAGGCATTGTATCGGGGATGGAGAATTATGCCGGATGCGATCAATCATGTAACAATCATAACATAGGGTGACACAGAACTAGCTCCAGTTCATCAATGTAATGTAGGCATGTATTCCGAATATAGTCATACGTGCTTATGGAAAAGAACTTGCATGTCGTCTTTTGTACTACCCTCCCGTGGCATCAGTGTGCTAATGGAAACTAAGGGATATTAAGGCCTCCTTTTAATAGAGTACCGGACCAAAGCATTAACACATAGTGAATAAATGAACTCCTCAAACTACGGTCATCACCGTTAAGGATCCCGATTATTGTCACTTATGGGTTAACGGATCATAACACATAATAGGTGACTATAAACTTGCAAGATAGGATCAAGAACTCTCATATATTGATGAAAACATAATAGGTTCAGATCTAAATCATTGTCGGAGTAATGGGCCACGGGTAGCCTAACCCGGGTCCCAGAACCTTTCAAGACATCGGGCCGGCTGCGCTCCTCAAGACGCCGAGATAAAGCATCGCCTTCTGGTAGCCTGCTGGCTGGACGGCCGAACATTGGAAGGCGGCCATGCACAGTAAAGACGGTCAAGCACAGGAACACAGCCCCAAGATAGGCCGACTCCTGGCAGGCGGCCTCCAGAGAGGCCGGCTCCCAGCAGTCGGCCCACGGTGCCATCAAAGTCTGCACCCCCATTAAAGAAGACAGGACGGGGTGAGGCAACAGTGTAGCCCATCCCTCCCCCCACGAATTTAGGGGCGGGCGTGGCCACAGTGCCTCGTACCAGCGGAGATCTCCGCCCGGCGCGGCACTATTGCCACTTCGCCCCAGACATCACTCCTGACAGGCCAGGTCCTGCTCCCATGACCGCCTATCGGTACGGCCCAAGAATGGTGGACCCTACAGGTCAGCAAGAGCCCGGAGGGCGGCGGGACCCGCACCAGTCGGACCCGAGGGAGGTGGACTCCAGCGGCCGGCCAGATCCTTCCTTAGGGTCCCACACGCCATTAACCAGATAAGATGCAGAGTGGCTACAATGATCTCCCACTAGGCGGCGGGACTGTAGCCCCGCCTCCCTGACTGAACACGCGTCATTAGCAGCACGACTACAGTAATCCACAGCCTACAGGACCCACGAGGGGCGGAGGCGGCCTGTCGGCTCCGCACCAGACCAGCCGGCGGGACCCACCAGGCGGCGGGCCCCAGCAGTCAGCGAAGAAGCCAGTGACAAGAGAGACTGACAGTCGGGCCCTACGCTTGGCTGGATTACCATTGTACCCTTGGGGGGTAGGCTATATAAACCCCCAGGGCACCCATGCAAAGAGTTTGCACTCGCATAGGACTAGATTCATACCTAGGGGAGGAGAGAGCAAGCCTTGCTGAGGGAGTCCTGGATTAGGGGGTCTCCCGACAGCCGGACTATATCCTTTGGCTGGACTATTGGACTATGAAGATACAAGATTGAAGACTTCGTTCCGTGTCCGGATGGGACTCTACTTGGCGTGGAAGGCAAGCTAGGCAATACAGATATGTATATCTCCTCCTTTGTAACCGACCTTGTGTAACCCTAGCCCCCTCCGGTGTCTATATAAACCAGAGGGTTTTAGTTCGGAGGACAACATACAATCATACCCTAGGCTATCTTCTAGAGTTTAGCCTCTCCAATCTCGTGGTAGATCAACTCTTGTACTACTCATATCATCAAGAATAAATCAAGCAGGACGTAGGGTTTTACCTCCATCAAGGGGGCCCGAACCTGGGTAAAACATCATGTCGCCTGCCTCCTGTTACCATCCGCCTTAGACGCACAGTTCGGGACCCCCTACCTGAGATCCGCCGGTTTTGACACCGACATTGGTGCTTTCATTGAGAGTTCCTCTGTGCCATCACTGTTAGGCTTGATGGCTCCTTCGATCATCGATAGCGATGCAGTCTAGGGTGAGACTTTTCTCCCCGGATAGATCTTTGTATTCGGCAACTTCGCACTGCGGACCAACTCGCTTGGCCATCTGGAGAAGATCGAGAGTTACGCCCCTGGCCATCAGGTCAGGTTTGGAAGCTTAAACTACACGGCCGACATCCGCGGAGACTTGATCTTCGACAGATTCGAGCCCCTGCCGAGTGCGCCACACGGTCTCGATGAGCATGATTTAGCTCTACCATCAAACAGTATTCAGGAGATCGCACTGGCAACTGCTCCGACTCTCAATTCGGAGCCAATCGTGCCATCCATGGAAGCGTGGATAGACCCCGCCACGTAGGCCGTACTCTCAGTGGCGATTGAGCCGAGGATCGACCTTACCCTTTACGGGAGCCGTGACGCCGAACTACCGGATTCTTCCCCGGCCACAAACTCGAACCGCCTGTGCCCGTGCCTATCGAATCCGACTGGGCGCCGATCATGGAGTTTACCTCCGCGGATATGTTTCAGCACTTGCCCTTCGGCGACACACTGAACTCATTAAGGTCTCTCTCCTTATCAGGTGAGTCCTGGCCGAACCATGTCTGGCAGGATTGGGATGTGGATGACGAAGAAATTCGCCGCCCACCCACCACCCACTTAGTAGCCACTTTTGACGATTTAACCGACATGCTCGACTTCGACTCTGAAGACATCAACGGCATGGACAACAATGCAAGACGCGAACAAGAACCACTGCCCACAGGGCACTAGACAGCCACCTCATCATATGACATATACATGGTGGACACACCCAAAGAAGGCAACGGCGACGGGACAAGAGAGGATGACCCCTCCAAAAAGCAACCCAACCGCCAACGTCAGCGGCGCCGCTCTAAGTCCCACCAAGGCAAAAGCAGTGATACCGGCACCGGAGCTAATAGCACTCCGGACAGTGCCGAAGAGAACAACAATCCCCTCCAGCCAGATTTAGAGTAGGAGGATGGAGAAGCCAGCCCTCCCGAGAGAGCAGCAGAGGGAGAGGCGGAGGATGATAATTACATACCTCCCTCCGAAGATGAGGCAAGCCTCGACGATGAGGAATTCGTCCTGCCTGAGGCTCCTGTCGAACAAGAGCGCTTCAAGAGCCGGCTTATAGCCATGGCAAATAGCCTTAAGAAAAAGCAACATCAGCTTCAAGCTGATCAAGATTTGCTAGCTGACAGATGGACCGAAGTCCTTGCGGCCGAGGAATATAAACTCGAATGCCCCTCCAAGAGTTACGTAAAGTGCAGGTTGCTACCCCGACTGGAGGAGGAAGCACCAAAACCTACATCTCCAGCGTATGACGCGGCTGATCGGCCACCTCGTGGCCGCGACAGAGAAGCACTTTAGCCAAAATCTCAGCCCGCACCCTGACGCCACTCAAATAAAAATGTCAGGGCATGGGGAAATACGCCAGACCTGCGAGACGTATTGGAGGACAAAGAAAAACATGCAAGATCAATCTACGCATCAAGAGGGCGCACCACTATGCGAGACGATAACCGTCACGCCGGATACAGTAAAAGTAAATCCGGCCGGGCCGAACACAGCGGACATGACTCATTTGAGCTGCGTCGGGATATAGCATAGTACAGAGGCGCCGCACACCCCCTATGCTTCACAGACGAAGTAATGGATCACCAGATCCCAGAGGGTTTCAAACCCGTAAATATTGAATCATACGACGGCACAATAGATCCAGTGGTATGGATCGAGGACTTCCTCCTGCACATCCAGATGGCCCGCGGTGACGATCTACACGCCATCAAATACCTCCCACTCAAACTCAAAGGACCAGCTCGGCATTGGCTCAACAGCCTGCCAGCAGAATCCGTTGGCTGTTGGGAAGATCTAGAAGCCGCATTCCTTGACAACTTCCAGGGCACTTATGTGCGACCACTAGATGCCGATGACTTGAGTCACATAATTCGGCAGCCAGAGGAATCGGCTAGGCAATTCTCGACACAGTTCCTAACAAAGAAAATTCAAATCGTCAACTGTCCGGATGCAGAGGCCCTAGCAGTTTTTAAGCACAACATCCGCGACGAGTGGCTCGCCTGGCACCTTGGCCAGGAAAAGCCGAAATCTATGGCAGCCCTCACGACACTCATGACCCGCTTTTGTGCGGGAGAGGACAGCTGGCTGGCTCGTAGCAATAACATATCAAAGAACCATGGTACTTCAGATACCAAGGACGGCAATGGTAGGTCACGTCGCAACAAACAGAAGCGCCGCATCAACAACGACAATACCGAGGATACGACAGTCACTACCGCATTCAAAGGCTCTAAACCCGGTCAGCAAAAAAAGCCACGAAAAAGAAGCACTCTGGGCCCGTCCAGTTTGGACCGTATACTCGATCACTCGTGTCAAATACACGGCACCCCCGACAAGCCAGCCAACCACACCAACAGGGATTGTTGGGTGTTCAAGCAGGCCGGAAAGTTAAATGCCGAAAACAAAGATAAGGGGTCACATAGAGATGACGAGGAGGATCCACGATAGCCGAACACCGGAGGACAAAAGAGGTTCCCCCCACAAGTGTGGACGGTGAACATGATATACGCAACCCACATCCCCAAGAGGGAGCGGAAGGATGCGCTCAGGGACGTATATGCGTTGGAGCCAGTCGCCCCAAAGTTCAACCTATGGTCCTCCTGTCCAATCACCTTCGATCGCAGGGACCACCCCACTAGTATCCGTCATGGCGGATTCGCCGCACTGGTCTTAGACCCAATAATTGATGGATTTCACCTCACTCGAGTCCTTATGGATGGCGGCAGCAGCCTGAACCTGCTTTATCAGGACACAGTGTGCAAAATGGGCATAGACCCCTCAAGGATCAAACCCACAAAAACGACTTTCAAAGGCGTCATACCAGGTGTAGAGGCCCATTGCTCAGGCTCAGTCACACTAGAAGTGGTCTTCGGATCCCCGGATAACTTTCGAAGCGATGAGTTAATCTTCAATATAGTCCCGTTCCGCAGTGGCTATCATGCACTGCTCGGGTGAACCACATTTGCGAGATTCAATGCGGTACCACACTATGCATATCTCAAGCTCAAGATGCCAGGACCTCGGGGGGTCATCATAGTCAATGGAAACACAGAGCGCTCTCTCCGCACGGAGGAGCACACTGCGGCCCTTGCAGCAGAAGCGCAAAGCAGCCTCTTAAGGCAATCCACTAGTTCGGAGATTCAAGACCCGAACACCTTCAAGCGCGCCCGGAGTAATTGGCAACAAGACCGCCTGGCACGTTCCAAGCTCGCATAGCAATGCGGCCCCCACCCCAGTCCCAGCCAAACGGCTAAATCCGTGCCCCGCGTACATAATTACGCATTGAAAATACCATGGGTACAGGTGGAGAGGGGGGCACGACTACGACACGCCCCAAGATGCGGCTCAACTGCACTAGGGGCTTCCCGCCTTATTATTTTTTGTCTCTTTCAGGACTTTACTCTCTGGAAACAACATCCGGCAGTATGTTTGCCGGACACATGATACAACAACCAAGGAGGCAGAAAAGCTACGTCGCATCATGGAATCCCCAGGTGGTCTTTGATAATGAGTGAAATACCTGCTTTCAATAACATTCCTCATCTTGTCCTTGGAAGGGACATGTCAAATAGTCCCAATTTTTTCTTATCGCACTACTTGTATCATTTTGCTTTAACGCACCTTTTTGAATAAACAATGCATAGCACTAGTCTATTATCGCATTCTATATTCTTCTTTTCATATATACATATATGTTCATTCATGATATTCAGCACCCGTACACTCTGGTACGGCCAATATGCTAGGGGCTTAAACGTACCCCATATTACGGCGTTAGAAGTCCAAACACTTTCGACAATGCGGCACTCCGAACTTATGTTCCGCTATATCGGCTAAGGTAGCACTAGGAGAACTACTGCAATTGTGCCCGGTTCAGCTGGGCGAAGCACCTCAGTAGAGAAAGCTAAAACTGACTGTCATGATAAGGCGAGAGACTGGTCGCTGTTCGAGAGGTTTCGAGTCCCGAAAGACTTATGCCGCTTAGAGCGAGGAGTCGGCTTTGTCCGGTTTCAGGCGTGTATAGCGCCCCGAATTCGGCCTTCCAAATACTAGGGGCTTCGCCAAAATTTAAAATTATAGAATTCTATGGCTAAGTGAGAGTGATAAAGCACCATAGTCTGATTGCCTTGTGCGTTGTGCTGAGCACCTCCCTCGAAGGACCCAAAAATGGGAAAAAGAGTGCTCAAGTTTATCTCGAACACCCCATTACTCGTGGCATGGGGGCAGAAGCCGACGACTGGACATCTCTCAGATTTGATAAACAGCCGCACAGAAGGTAATATTTTAAATTCAAATAAGCATTGCATAGCGCATATAAACAAGTTTTCATAATACATGATCACACGATAAAGTTTATTCAAAAATTACATCCTTTGCGCACTCGTCCGCAACAAGACGGGCACCCTTCAGGACACCCTCATAATACATCTCGGGGTGGAGATGCTCCTTGCCCTGTGGCGGCCCCTCCTTCACAAGCTTCACAGCGTCCATCTTGGCCTAGTGCACCTTCACATGGGCGAAAGCCCGGCGTGCACCTTCCATGCAGACGGACCACTTGATGACTTCCAGCCATGGGCAGGTATCCACAAGCCGCCTCACCAAGACGAAGTAGCTGTTGGGAAGGGCGTCTCCAGGCCACATCCAGACTATGAAGCCCTTCATGGCCTGTTCGGCCGCCTTATGCAGCTCGACCAGTTGCTTCAGCTGGTCGCTCATAGGCACCGGGTGTTCGGTCCCAGTATACTGAGACCCGAACAACTTCTCCATCGAGCTTCCCTCCTCGGCCTGGTAAAACTGCGCGGCATCCGACACGCTGCGGGGCAAATTTGCGAATGCTCCTGGAGAGCTCCGGATTCAGGTAAGTAACAAGTAATTTACTCTCACATGTTTGCTTTGCATATTGAATGCCTTACCAGCCGCTATCTTCCTCATCACCTCAATATCCTGGAGGACCTTTTGGGCTTCAGCCTTTGCATTCTTTGCACTCTCGAGGGCTGCGGCAAGCTCGGACTCTCGTGTCTTCGAGTCAAGCTCCAGAGCCTCGTGTTTCTTCACGAGAGCCAGGAGATCTTGCTGCACCTCGCCCACCCGTGCCTCTTGCCTTTCTCGCTCGGTGCGCTCCTTGCCGCTTTGTTTTCGGCCTCGAACAACGCTTGCTTCAGGGTCGCCACTTCGGTCGTGGCCCCTGGCACATTCATGATGATCTTGTCATTTCGCAATCGCGTCTTTTTTGTATATATATCTATAGACAAGGTATTACATACCTTTGTTCTCTTCGAGCTGCCTCTTGGCAGGGCTGAGCTCTTTCTCGGACCCCTCGAGGTCCTGCTTCAATGCGGCGACCTCCGCAGTCAGTGCGGCAGAGGTCAGCAGCGAAGCCTGTATACGCATATAGACATACCTATATTAGACTTCTGCAGATATTATTTGATCCTCTATTCGGCTTTTCTTTGTGAACACCAAACAGAGCATTAGGGGCTACTGTCTATGCGGTAATATTTTTCCAATATTTTAAACACTTACCTCAAAGCCTGTTAGAAGGCTGGCACATGCTTCGGTCAGTCCGCTCTTGGCGGACTGAACCTTCTTGATAACTGCACTCATAATAGTGCGATGCTCTTCGTCGATGGAAGTGCCGTGAAACGCTCACAGTAGGTTATCCGGTGCCTCTGGATAGGCAGAGGTCACCAGCACGGGCGTCTTGCCCCTTTTGGAAGGAGGCCGCATGCCCGAGTCCGGAACCACTAGAGGTTCCAGCGTGGTGTTCGGCTGAGGGCCCAACTCGAAGCCCTCGGGAGCCTTACTCCCTTTTCTCCCGCAGTCTGGAAGGTCTCCTTGAGGCGCCTCCGGGACTGTCCCCCCTCGACCCGGCGCCTCTTGAGACAATACCTCGGCACTGTCCGTAGGACAAGGGGAGGAGGCGGTCGAAAGTGGTAGAGTAGTCCAGAAGGAGACTCCTTCCCTTCTTGGACCCTTCGGCCCCCCCGGTTGGGGCGGCCTTCCTTTTCTTGTCTCCCCCGGCTAGGGGGAGCATCTTCATCCTCCTCCTCACCTTCGTGGGAGGAGTGCATCGCGGAGTCATCGGACAATGAGTCCGATAACACCTGACGCCGGGAACTCTTTCGGGTTCCCTTGGCCTTCGTCTTGGTCTTCTCCGGCATCTTCGGGCAGAGGGGCCGGACAGTTAATCTGCTCCGATGTCTTCTCCCAGTCCTGTCAAAGGCATGGAGCTCAGACCCCGCACATGGTTAAGCTATGGGAAATAAATATCCTACCGCATGTATAGAACTCACCGAATTGGCAGGGCGCTTCACGCTTAGCCCGCGGTCCTCAGTAAGAGAAGGAGGGACCTCAGTGCCCTTGAACAGCACCCTCCAGACGTCCTTGTGTGTCGTGTCGTAGAGCTCACTTAGAGTCTGGTGCTGGGCCGGGTCGAACTCCCATAAGTTGAAATCCCGTTGTTGACACGGGAGGATCCGGCGGAAGAGCATGACCTGGACTATGTTGACGAGCTTGAGTTTTTTGCTTATCATGTTCCGGATACACTTTTGGAGTCCGTCCAGATCCACCGATGAACCCTAGGACAGGCCCTTCTCCTTCGAAGAAGTGAGCCGTGTGGGGATTCCGGATCGAAACTCAGGGACCGCCACCCAGTTGGTGTTGCGCGGCTCGGTGATGTAGAACCACGCCGATTGCCACCCCTTTATGGTCTCCACGAAGGAGCCCTCGAGCCATATAACATTGGGCATCTTGCCCACCATGGATCCGCCTCATTCTGCTTTTTGGCCTCCCACCACCTTCGGGCTGATATTGAAGGTCTTCAGCCACAAACCGAATTGGGGCCGGATGCGGAGGAAAGCCTCGCACATGATGATGGACGCCGAAATGTTGAGGATGAAATTCGGGGCCAGATCATGAAATTCCAGCCCGTAGTAGAACATAAGGCTGCGAACAGATGGATGGAGGGGAAACCCCAGTCCGCGGAGGAAGTGATGGAGGAAAACCACCCTCTCGTGAGGTTCCGGGGAGTGAATTGCAGAAAATATCGACATTGAAGGCTAGGTTTGCAGAAATCACAATTCTATAGTTTTGTGCCGAAAAACACTTATTCCTAGGCTAATTTTTGGTAAAAAAAACACTAGTCATCGGCTTAGGAGGTTTTGAGCACGATTATAATAGGGAGGTCCCACTGGACAGGGCGACGTGGCAAAGAAAAAAAGCTAATTACACCCTGATACTTTCGTGATTTGCAAAAGGACTCTTCAAAAAAAAAAGGAATCAGGTCCTCTTTGACAAATGTCTCCCACTGGTCCGGTGGTGGACGCCGCCGGCCACTTCCTCTCCGGGTTGCCACCATTGAGAGCCGAGGGGAATGTGGCGTGAGGCTGGGATGGACGATGAGCATGGCCGACGCCACTGCTGCTCGCGCCCGTACATGGCCTCCGCAGTGGCTACTCCATCTGGTGTGCCTCCCCGTGACCTCGCCGGCGCCGATGCAGGTGAGCAGCAAGGGCGGCGGCGGCTTGAGCTCTGGTCGTGGTGAGGCGCCCTCCCTCACCGGTCACCATGCCAACACGGGCCAAGGAGCGGGGATTGGGAGGCCAGCGCCGACGCTAGGGAGCAAGAGGGAGGAGGAGAAGACGAGCTCCGCGCGGAAGGACTTGGTGCCGACGAGCTTTTGTGCGTGGAGGCGCTGAACTCCGTGGTTGACACACAGCCACCGCGGAACCTGCGGGGCAGCGGCGGCGCGCAGCTACGGGTCCGCGGCGAAGGACTTGGAGGCAGCGACGGGCGGCGAAGGACGTGGAGGAAGCGATGGGTCCGGGTACTCGCCGGTGTCCGTTGGAGGTGCGGCTGGACGCCGGGAGCAGACCGGATGTGTACGCCCGGGTCGAGCCCGGCGGCTGGGCAGCAGGAAGACGATGCCATAATTTTTTTTGTTTACTGCACAAACCTTATCCTCTTCGGCCCTTTTACAGTTTAGTCCATGCTATTTTTTCTATTTTTGATCTGTTATATTGTGCCATGTCACCCTGTCCAGCGGGACCCTCCTATCATAATCATGCTCAAAACGTTCTAAGCTGGCGACTAGTGTTTTTTGCAAAAAATTAGCCTCAAAATTAGTGGTTTTTGGCACAAAACTATAGAATTGTGATTCCTGCAAACCTAGCCTTCAATGTCGATGTTTTCTGCAATTCACTCAGTTCCAGGGTAGGGACGATCTGCCCCGCAGCTGGCAGCCGATGCGTGATGTCCACGGCTAAGTATCCAGCTCCGCGTAGCTTTTTGATGTGTCCCTCCGTAACGGAGGAAGCCATCCACTTGCCTCCTGCTCCGGACATGTTTGGAGAAGGTTGAGGAGAAGGATGTGGACTTGGGCGTTGGAGCTCGAGTGCGCGAGAATGGATGAGCAAGGAGGAAGAAGGCGTGGGTAGAAGAAGGTTAAACCTTATCCCTTTATAAGAGCGGACGAAATTATGCGCCCCCACTAGCCCGGTAAAACTTGCTTATCCCCCAAGCGCTGTAATTGATGGCGCGGTTGGGTTACCCACGCACGTATTGATGACAATCCCGTAATAAGGGGCACACGATCTCTGCTTTTGACAAGACATGTCAAGAAACCGCCTCGCGTTATGTGCGGGGATGGTTAAAGAAAAACGGTTCGGATAATCACCGGGCTATGGCATGATGTCATGTTGCCAAAATGTGCCAACAACTTAGCTTGTGGAAATATTATTCTCTCTACGGTGGTGTGTGGAACTTATTTTGCAGGGTCGGACACTATCTTTGTATTCAAACTCATTTTGTGGTGTATTAGGGGGAGGAACCTGCCTTGCAATGCCGAAGAGAATAACCACGCGCCGGACTCATCGTCATTGAAGCCTGGTTCAGGGGCTACTGAGGGAGTCCTGGATTAGGGGGTCTCCAGACAGCCGGACTATATCCTTTGGCCGAACTGTTGGACTATCAAGAAACAAGATTGAATACTTCGTTCTGTGTCCGGATGGGACTCTACTTGGTGTGGAAGGCAAGCTAGGCAATACGGATATGTATATCTCCTCCTTTGTAACCAACCTTGTGTAACCCTAGCCCCCTCTGTTGTCTATATAAACCAGATGGTTTTAGTCCGTAGGACAACATACAATCATACCATAGGCTAGCTTCTAGGGTTTAGCCTCTCCGATCTCATGGTAGATCAACTCTTGTACTACTCATATCATCAAGAATAAATCAAGCAGGATGTAGGGTTTTACCTGCATCAAAAGGGCCCGAACCTGGGTAAAACATCGTGTCCCCTGCCTCCTGTTACCACCCCCCTTAGACGCATAGTTCGAGACCCCCTACCCAAGATCCGCTGGTTTTGACACCGAGACTTGCCTTCTCCCACCTCTAGCATACAGCTCGAGGAACACCATTGTACACACTTGAGCCTTAGTGATCATGCGGAGACCCCGCAGAGCAGGACTAGGGGTGTTATCTCCTAGGAGAGCCCCGAACCTGGGTAAAGTTCGCCGACGTACGTCTCTACACCTCATCCCGTTTCCGGGCAATGGCGACGTTCTACTCACTCCCACCCTGATAAGCCATCCATTGGCATATGTTGTACCCAACCCTCGACATTTGGCGCCCACCATGGGGCCAGGTGCACCGTCGTCCGGAGACCTGTTCTGGACGGGAACCCTTTTTCTCCCTGGCGAGCATAGCGAGCCCGGTACGCCAGACGGAGTCTATGCCGATGCGCTGAGCGGTGCGGAGATCGCCTGGGCAGCGAGCTGCCTCGCCAACCTTGTTGGCGAGGTCCGCCTCTCTGACGAGCCGACGTTCGATGCGGCCAATTATGACCTCAAGAGCCGCCTCGTCAGCCTCCTCGATCAGCTCCACGTCGCCAGCAAGCCCGCTGCAGATTTGGAATCTGTTGGCTCCACCGACCCGATGCTTGTAGACTCCGACACTGCGTCGCTTGACGCGTTCCCCACCAACATGGTGGTCTATGATGAGGCACCTCCTCGCGAGGAGAGCGGCGAAAGCACCATCACAGAGGTGCTTGTCATCAGCCACAGTGAGCACTCTGGCAGAGATGCTCACGACCCGCTCAACACGGCACTACAAGACCTGACGGCGCCCATCCTAGAAGACGCTGACGCCGAGATGCTGGAGGCACGCCGCCTCCAGCTCATCAAGGCGCCAAGAAGCTGGCTAGCATGAGACACCAGTCGGAAGCCTACCGGCGCGAGATGGACCGCGCCGTGGGCGGCACCCCGGCTCCCGCTGGGCCCAGCCGCCTTGGCGCGGTCCAGCAACGCGGCATGGCCATCACCAGCCTACTCGGGGCGGATCGCCCCGTCTATGCCACGCCCGCGGAAAATATCCGAGCTGCCCAGGCGGAGTGCGTCCAACGGCTCCTCGATGCGGCTGCTGAGCAGCACGAGGCCAGTTGCTGCACTGAGGCGCCACACCGGCAAAACGACAATCCGCCTCTCCGCCGAGACCAAGGCGCGACATCTTGGATGCGTACTGGTGACGTCCATGGGAGAAGAGACAAGGAGCCGGCTGCTAGCCATAGCCGGACTCGCATCACCATTGAGCGCGACCAAGACGGCCTCCCAAGAGGAGTGGAACGACAGGATGACTGTCCGCCTCCTCCCCCTTGAAGGGAAAGGCGCATCACCCCGCCACTTGTTGAGCACCCGACACTCGGCGACCGCCTTGGCCGCCGAGAGGGAGTCGAAGAGAACGATGCCCGCCACCGGATCGACCGTCTCCACCGGTCCCTGGCGCTAGAAGAGGAGAATGAATTGGGCCCGCCCTGTTTCGGCCCCCGCATTCGAGACGAGCCCTTCCCCAAAGGGTTCACGCTCCCAAGAGACACGCCCAAATACACCAGCTCCATGAAGCCGGAGGACTGGCTGGTCGACTACTCCACAGCCGTTAGTATAGCCAACGGCAACAAGCACGTTGTCGTGAAGTATGTCCCGCTCATGCTCCAGGGCACACCCCGGACATGGCTGAACAGTCCGAAGCCCCGCAGCATCAATAGTTGGGTTAACTTCACAGAAGCCTTCATCCGCAACTTCACCAGCACATACAAGCGGCCGCCTAAGCCTCGCCAGCTCTCCTTGTGCGTGCAAGGCCCCAACGAGTCGACTTGCGACTACCTCACACGCTGGGCCGAGCTCCGCAACTCTTGGGAAGGCATGCACGAGGTGCATGCCATCGAGTACTTTACCGCTGGGTGCCAGGAGGGCACCCTCCTCAAGCACCGACTCCTCTGTGACGAGCCGGCGACCTCGACGAGCTGCTGATCATAGCAGATAAATATGCCATGGCCGACTCCTCCATGAAGGCAGAAATTCAAGTTGATGCGACTGGCAAAGTAGCCCCTCAGGCTCCTCGAACCTCGGCTGGAGACACTAGTCGGCGCCAGCAACAGAGCAACAACAAGCGCAAAGCCATACAGCCGGCTTCCATAAGCCGGCAGGTGGCAGCAGTCGAAGACCAGCAGCCGGATGGGCAGCCTCCGTCTAAACGCTCAAAGGGCGGCAAGTCCAATTGGCTGCCAGCCTTCTCATATGAGCAGACTCTTGATGCACCCTGCAAATTCCATAGTGGTGCGATGCCGTCCAACCATACCACTCAGAAGTGCCATTGACTCACCAGGATCGCCAAGGGAGACAGCCTTCCGCCTCCTCCGCCTACTGGGCAGCAGCCGCACCCTCCCCCTCAGTAGCCGGCCGTTCGACCGGTCGGAGCCATACAAGATGAGTACCCTGAAGAGCATAGAGCTTATGTCGTGTTCACCAGCGTGGCCGACGATAAGCACAGCAGACGTCAACGACAGCAAGAAGTGAATGCAGCAACATTAGAGACCCCCGAGTTCATGCATTGGTCTGAGAAGCCCATCAACTAGAGCAGAGCCGACCACCCGGATGTGATGCCCAATCCCGGTTCCTACACTCTGGTTTTGGATGCCACCTTTGCCACTGATAAGTGAGCTCCTCGGTTTTCCATAGTTCTGATAGATGGCAGCAACAGCATCAACATTCTGTACAAAGATACCATGGAGAAGTTAGGAATCAGACAAAGGCAGCTTCAACTCAGCCGGACTGTATTCCATGGCATAGTTCCTGGCCTTTCCTGCTCGCCAATCAGCAAGATCTAGATAGACGTCCTCTTTGGGGACAAGGATCACTTCCGACGAGAGCTAGTCTGGTTTGAAGTGGTGGACCCCAAGAGCCCATACCATGCGCTACTTGGCCGACCTGCACTGTCCAAGTTCATGGCGGTCCCCCATTACGCTTACATCAAGATGAATATGCCGAGTTCTAAGGGAATTCTGACCATTACCGGGGACTAGAAGAAGTCATCCGCTTGTGCGGCTGAATGCTGTCGGCTGGCCGAGTCTCCCGTGATCGCAGCCGAGAGGCAGCTTCTTGACCGAGTTGTGGCGATGGCAGGAAAGCAGCCGGAGATGTCACCCCATCCCAAGGAGTCGGAAGCCGAGGGCTCGTTCAAGCCGGCCAAGGAGACAAAGAAGATACCCTTGGACTTGGAGCACCCGGAGAGGTACGCTGTCGTAGGTGCGAACCTCGACTGCAAATAGGAAGGCGAGCTCGTCGATTTCCTCCGTGAGAATCGGGACATCTTTGCATGGTCACCGAAAGACATGCCGGGTGTTCCAATGGATTTCGCCGAGCACAAGTTACTTGTCTGATCTGATGCCAAGCCGGTCAGGTAGCCCTTGCGCCACCTGTCAGAAGAGAAGAGTTGTCGGAGAAGAGATAACTCGGCTACTAGCAGTCGGCTTCATCATGGAAGTATTCTTCCGAGAGTGGCTGGCCAACCCAGTCCTTATGCTGAAGAAAAACAAGCAATGGCACATGTGTATTGATTACACCAGCCTCAACAAAGCCTGCCCCAAAGACCCGTTCGCTTTGCCAAGAATTGACCAAGTGATAGACTCCACAGCCGGATGTGAGCTATTGAGTTTCTTGGATGCATACTCAGGGTATCACCAGATCAAGCTGAACCCGGCCAACCGACCGAAGACCGCCTTCATCATGCCATTTGGAGCCTTCTGCTACTTAACCACGACATTCGGCTTGAGGAATGCCGGCGCCACGTTTCAACGTTGTATGCAAAACTGTCTCCTGAAGCAACTCGGTAGAAACGCCCACATTTATGTGGACGATCTTGTGGTGAAGATGGAGAAGCGCGGAACGCTGCTAGAAGACCTCAAGGAGACCTTTGAGAACCTGCACCGATTTCAGATCAAGCTCAACCCAGAGAAATGCATCTTCGGAGTGCCTGCCGGCCAGCTCCTTGGCTTCCTGGTCTCGGAACGCGGCATAGAGTGCAACCCTATGAAGATCAAGGCTATCGAGAGGATGGAAGTGCCCACCTGACTGCTTGACGTACAAAAGTTTACCAGTTGCTTGGCATCCATCAGCCGTTTCATCTGTCGGCCGGGAGAGAAGGCTCTCCCCCTGTACCAGCTCATGAAGAAGACCACTTTTTTTGAGTGGAACGACAAGGCGGATGAAGCATTTCTCCAGCTCAAGAAGATGTTGACCACCCCACCTGTCCTGGCGGCTCCGACTCCAAAGGAGCCCATGCTCCTCTACATCGCCGCCACCAGCCGGGTGGTCAGCACAGTCATAGTGGTAGAACGCAAGGAGGAAGGCAAGGCACTACTAGTCCAGAGACCGTTGTACTACTTGAGTGAAGGACTGTCAACCTCCAAGCAAAACTACCCCCACTACCAGAAGATGTGCTACGGCATGCATTTTGCCGCCAAAAAATTGAAGCCGTACTTTCAAGATCACCCAATCACTATTATCTGCACTGCCCCGCTCGCCGAGATCATTGGAGCCGAGATGCCTCTGGCCGAGTGGCCAAATGGGCCATAGATTTGGCCCCCTACACCATCTACTACCAGCCTCGCACCGCCATCAAGTCACAGGCGCTGGACGACTTCCTCGTCAACTAGGCCAAGACCCAGTACCTGCCACCGGCGCCAGACTCCACCCATTGGCGGATGCACTTTGATGGTTCCAAGATGCACACTGGTCTACGAGCCGGCATCGTCCTGACCTCTCCCAAAGGCGACAAGCTCAGATATGTGCTGCAAATCCATTTTGCTACTTCCAACAACATCGCTGAATACGAGGCACTCATTCACGGGCTCCGGCTTGCATAAGAACTAGGCATTCGCCGGATCCTGTGCTATGGTCACTCCGGCTTTGTGGTCTAGCAGTCGTCACGCGACTAGGACGCCAAGGATGCAAACATGGCAAGCTATCGTTTCCTCATATAGCAGATCAGTGGGTATTTCGATGGGTGCGAGTTTCTCCATGTGCCAAGAAACGACAATGAGCAAGAAGATGCCTTGGCGCGAATCTGCTCCACTCGTCAAGCAATACCAGCCGGCGTCGCCCTACAACGCCTCCTCAAGCCGTCTGTCAAGCCATTGCCAGAGCCGGATTCCATCTTCGTGCCAGCTCCTCCCGAAGCAGTCGGATCCGGCTCAAGAGCTCCAACAGTTGGCACAAGAATTCTGGCAGGCGGCTCAGGGACTGCGGCAGTCGCACCCGGTCCAGGGATTTCGGAGCCCAGCTCGGGGACTGCAGCATCCAGCTCGGGGACTTCAGAGCCCGGGCCGGGGTCTGCAGCAGTCGGCCCGGAGACTTTATCGTCCCAGCAAGCGGCAATGGTGGCCGACTCCAACCCGCCGCGTCCTGGCCCAACCACCCTCGTCCCAGTTGCAGTCCTAACAGTTGAAGAAATCACAGCACCTTCATGGGCCCAACCCATCCTCAACTTTCTGGTAAACAAGGAGTTGCCGACTGATGAGATATCGGCAATGCAAGTGTGACGATGATACGTCTCCAATGTATCTATAATTTTTGTTTGCTCCATGCTATATTATCTACTGTTTTGGACATTATTAGGCTTTATTATCCACTTTTATATTATTTTTGGGACTAACCTATTAACCAGAGGCCCAGCCCAGAATTGTTGTTTTTTGCCTGTTTTAGGGTTTTGAAGAAAAGGAATATCAAACGGAGTCCAAACGGAATGAAACCTTCGTGAACGTGATTTTCTCATCGAATACAACTCAGGAGACTTGGACCCTATGTCATGCCACGTAATAGGAGGCCACGAGGTAGGGGGCGCGCCTACCCCCCCAGGCGTGCCCTCCACCCTCGTGGGCCCCCTGTTGCTCCACCGACGTACTCCTTCCTCCTATATATACCTACGTACCCCCAAACGATCAGATACGGAGCCAAAACCCTAATTCCACCGCCGTAACTTTCTATATCCACGAGATCCCATCTTGGGGCCTGTTCCGGAGCTCCACCAGAGGGGGCATCGATCATGAAGGGCTTCTTCATCAACACCATAGCCCCTCTGATGAAGTGTGAGTAGTTTACCTCAGACCTACGGGTCCATAGTTAGTAGCTAGATGGCTTCTTCTCTCTTTTTGGTTCTCAATACAATGTTCTCCCCCTCTCTTGTGGAGATCTATTCGATGTAATCTTCTTTTTGCGGTGTGTTTGTTGAGAACGATGAATTGTGGGTTTATGATCAAGTCTATCTATGAATAATATTTGAATCTTCTTTGAATTCTTTTATGTATGATTGGTTATGTTTGTAAGTCTCTTCGAATTATCAGTTTGGTTTGGCCTACTAGATTGATCTTTCTTGCAATGGGAGAAGTGCTTAGGTTTGGGTTCAATCTTGCGGTGTCCTTTCTCGGTGACAATAAGGGGAGCAAGGCACGTATTGTATTGTTGACATCGAGGATAACAGATGGGGTTTTCTTCATATTGCATGAGTCTATCCCTCTACATCATGTCATCTTTCTTAAGGCGTTACTTTGTTTTTAACTTAATACTCTAGATGCATGCTAGATAGCGGTCGATGAGTGGAGTAATAGTAGTAGATGCAGGCAGGAGTCGGTCCACTTGTCTCGGACGTGATGCCTATATACATGGTCATACCTAGATATTCCCATAACTATGCTCAATTCTGTCATTTGCTCAACAGTAATTTGTTTGCCCACCATAGAATACTTATGCTCTCGGGAGAAGCCACTAGTGAAACCTATGGCCCCCGGGTCTATCTTTATCATATTAATCTCCTACTACTTAGTTATTTACTTTGCCTTTATTTTACTTTGCATCTTTATCATAAAAATACCAAAAATATTATCTTATCATATCTATCAGATCTTACTCTTGTAAGTGGCCCTATAGGGATTGACAACCCGTATTTGCGTTGGTTACGAGGATTTATTTGTTTTGTGCAGGTGCGAGGGACTCGCGCGTAGCCTCCTACTGGATTGATACCTTGGTTCTCAAAAACTGAGGGAAATACTTACGCCACTTTGCTGCATCATCCCTTCCTCTTCGGGGAAAACCAACGCAGTGCTAAAAGAGGTAGCAAGAAGTATTTCTGGCACCGTTGCCGGGGAGGTCTACGCAAAAGTCAACATTCCAAGTACCCATCACATACCCTTATCTCCCGCATTAAATTATTTGCCATTTGCATCTCGTTTTCCTCTCCCCCACTTCACCCTTGCCGTTTTATTTTCCCTCTCTCTCTCTCTATCCTCCCTCTGTTTGCCTCTTTTTTCCCGCTTGCTTTTTGCTTGTGTGTTAGTTTGCTTACTTGTCGTTATGGCTAGTTCTTTACCTTCTGCCTCTATGTCTGAAATTGGGGATACTATTGTCGATAATAATTTTGATGCTCCTACTAAAGAACCCACTATCTCACATATAAAAAGATTATATGTTGGTAGTGTTAATATTATTGGAAAAGGAGTTATTCAAGATTTCTTTACTTGTGTCGGTGCTTTACCCTCTATGGGTAGTTTTATCCTTCATAGAACTAGTAGTCTTGCGGACGCTATTGCCATGCTTATAGTTGAACTTGAAAGGCAATTCATGCATGCATCCTTCCATACAAAGGATTTTCCTAGAATTTTCTAATATTGAGCATTCTTCTATTAAGCATGCCGTTACTATCTTTTTGGCTCATGAGTTTCGATTCATAATAAAAGAGGCCAAAGAAATCTTTTAGAATTATAGGGTGGACGCTTGCCGTCCTCCCATAGAGGCCATCCTCTTTCATCAAGAAGAAATAATGCGTTTTCAATCTCTAGACTATGTTGCTTTCAATGAAAATCTTAGAAAAAGGGTGCCTACCAATGTTTTAGTTGATAGAATTTCTAAACTTAATGATGATTTGGCTATTCGAAATAATGAATTGGGATATTCTCTTGAATATAGGCTCACAAAGTTCTGTCAAAAGAATGCTTATAATGATGAATTGGTTGTGCAATATGAAGGACCGAAGGAGGAACCTATACCTCCCAAGGTTGATCTTGGAGACTTTTGTCCCAATAAATTTAGCCCTTTTGATTACTTTTGCTTGCCTCAAAGAAAACTTGTTGCTGAACATAGAGAATATGAAATGAGTTTTAATAATCTATCTTACTATTATGGCAATACCTAGATCTATTCTTGCTTGTTATGCCTAGCTAGGGGCGTTAAACGATAACGCTTGTTGGGAGGCAACCCAATTTTATTTTTATTCCTCGCTTTTTGCTCCTTTTTAGTAATAAATAAATTATCTAGCCTCTGTTTTGGTTTTTTTTTGTGTTTAATTAGTGTTTGTGCCAAGTAACTCCGCCTATGTTGTCTCAACATAGCCGGTCCCAAGCCCGGGTAAAGGAGGAGGGTTGTGATAGGCTTGGCGAGCCAACGTAAAAACTCAACCACTCTTATGGAGATGAAACCCAAAAGATTTTCGTTGGGGCGTAACCCTCTCAACGACGCGCTAGATCGGAACCCGGGTGTGGTGGAAAATGGGCAAGGGCCGGGCCGTCACCCCCAAGGTGGCGCGCTGTATCTTGATCCAGATACGGTGGAAAGTGAGCGAGGATCGGGTCGTCGCATCCTTAGTGGCGTGCTACATCGGCGCCCGGATGTAGTGGAAAATGGGCAAGGGTCTTCGCATTTGACTCGACGAGTGTGAAGGGTAAGGAAGCTAGCCGAGCCTAGGAGGATTCACTTAGGTAGCTGGAACGTAGGGTCTCTGACAGGGAAGCTTCGGGAGCTAGTTGATGCAGCGGTGAGGAGAGGTGTTGATATCCTTTGCATCCAAGAAACCAAATGGAGAAGATAGAAGGCGAAGGAGGTGGAGGATACCGGCTTCAAGCTGTGGTACACAGGGACGGCTGCAAACAGAAATGGCATAGGCATCTTGATCAACAAGAGCCTCAAGTACGGAGTGGTAGACATCAAGAGACGTGGGGACCAGATTATCCTGGTCAAGCTGGTAGTTGAGGACTTGGTTCTCAATGTTATCAGCGCATATGTCGAGCAAGTAGGCCACAATGAGAACACCAAGAGGGAGTTCTCGGAAGGCCTGGAAGACATGGTTAGGAGTGTATCGATTGGTGAGAAGCTCTTCATAGGAGGAGACCTCAATGGCCACGTGGGTACATCTAACACAGGTTTTGAAGGGGCGCACGGGGGCTTTGGTTATGGCATCAGGAATCAAGAAGGAGAAGACGTCTTAAGCTTTGCTCTAGCCTACAACATGATTGTAGCTAACACCCTCTTTAGAAAGAGAAAATCACATCTGGTGACTTTTAGTAGTGGCCAACACTCTAGCCAGATTGATTTCATCCTCTCGAGAAGAGAAGATAGGCGTGCGTGCCTAGAATGTAAGGTGATACCTGGAGAGAGTGTTGTACCCCAACATAAGCTGGTGGTTGCTGACTTCCACTTTCGGATTCGTGTCCGGCGGGATAAGCGTGCCAAAGTCGCTAGAACGAAGTGGTGGAAGCTCAAGGGGGAGGTAGCTCTAGCGTTCAAGGAGAGGGTCATTAAGGAGGGCCCTTGGGAGGAAGGAGGAGATGCGAACAATGTGTGGACGAAGATGGCGACTTGCATTCGTAAGGTGGCCTCGGAGGAGCTTGGAGTGTCCAGGGGAAGGAGAAGCAAAGATAAGGATACCTGGTGGTGGAATGATGATGTCCAGAAGGCGATTAAAGAGAAGAAAGATTGCTTCAAAAGCCTATACCTGGATAGGATTGCAGACAACATAGAGAAGTACAAAATGGCGAAGAAGGCCGCAAAGCGAGCTGTTGGTGAAGCAAGGGGTCGGGCATATGAGGACCTCTACCAACGGTTAGGCACGAAGGAAGGTGAAAGGGACATCTATAAGATGGCCAATATCCGAGAGAGGAAGACGAGGGATATTGTCCAAGTCAAATGCATCAAGGACGGAGCAGGCCAACTCTTGGTGAAGGACGAGAAGATTAAGCATAGATGGCGGGAGTACTTCGACAAGTTGTTCAATGGGGAGAATGAGAGTTCTACCATTGAACTGGACGACTCCTTTGATGAGACCAGCATGCGTTTTGTGCGGCGAATCCAGGAGTCTGAGGTCAAGGAGGCTTTAAAAAGGATGAAAGGAGGCAAGGCGATGGGCCCTGATTGTATCCCCATTAAGGTGTGGAAAGGTCTCGGGGACATAGCGATAGTATGGCTAACCAAGCTTTTCAACCTCATTTTTCGGGCAAAGATGCCAAAAGAATGGAGACGGAGTATATTAGTACCAATCGTCAAGAACAAGGGGATGTTCAGAGTTGTACTAATTACCATGGAATTAAGCTGATGAGCCATACAATGAAGCTATGGGAGAGAGTCATTGAGCACCTCTTAAGAAGAATGACAAGCGTGACCAAAAATCAGTTTGGTTTAATGCCTACGAGGTCGACCATGGAAGCCATTTTCTTGGTACGACAACTTATGGAGAGATATAGGGAGCAAAAGAAGGACTTGCATATGGTGTTCATTGACTTGGAGAAGGCCTATGATAAGATACCGCGGAATGTCATGTGGCGGGCCTTGGAGAAACACAAAGTCCCAGCAAAGTACATTACCCTCATCAAGGACATGTACGATAATGTTGTGACAAGTGTTCGAACAAGTGATGTCGACACTGATGACTTCCCGATTAAGATAGGACTGCATCAGGGGTCAGCTTTGAGCCCTTATCTTTTTGCATTGGTGATGGATGAGGTCACAAGGGATATACAAGGTGATATCCCATGGTGTATGCTCTTTGCGGATGATGTGGTTCTAGTTGACGATAGTCGGACGGGGGTAAATAGGAAGTTAGAGTTATGGAGACAAACCTTGGAATCGAAAGGGTTTAGGATTAGTAGAACTAAAACCGAGTACATGATGTGCGGTTTCAGTACTACTAGGTGTGAGGAGGAGGTTAGCCTTGATTGCCAGGTGCTACCTCAGAAGGACACCTTTCGGTATTTGGGGTCAATGCTACAGGAGGATGGGGGTATTGATGAAGATGTGAACCATCGAATCAAAGCCGGATGGATGAAGTGGTGCCAAGCTTCTGGCATTCTCTGTGACAAGAGAGTGCCACAAAAGCTAAAAGGCAAGTTCTATAGGACGGCGGTTCGACCCGCAATGTTGTATGGCGCTGAGTGTTGGCCGACTAAAAGGCGACATGTTCAACAGTTAGGTGTGGCGGAGATGCGTATGTTGAGATGGATGTGTGGCCACATGAGGAAGGATCGAGTCCGGAATGATGATATACGAGATAGAGTTGGGGTAGCACCAATTGAAGAGAAGCTTGTCCAACATCGTCTGAGATGGTTTGGGCATATTCAGCGCAGGCTTCCAGAAGCTCCGATGCATAGTGGACGGCTAAAGCATACGGAGAATGTCAAGTGAGGGCGGGGTAGACCGAATTTTACATGGGAGGAGTCCGTTAAGAGAGACCTGAAGGATTGGAGTATCACCAAAGAGCTAGCTATGGACAGGGGTGCGTGGAAGCTTGCTATCCATGTGCCAGAGCCATGAGTTGGTTGCGAGATCTTATGGGTTTCACCTCTAGCCTACCCCAACTTTTTTGGGACTAAAGGCTTTGTTGTTGTTGTTGTTGTTGTTGTAGTGTTTGTGCCAAGTAGAACCGTTGGGAAGACTTGGGGAAAGTCTTGTTGAACTTGCTGTAAAAAACAGAAACTTTAGCGCTCACGAGAACTGCTGTCATTTTTATTTTGAAAGTGATATTTAGTTAATTCGTTTTGAATATGATTAATAGATAAATTCCTCACGTCCAGAAGTTTATTTTATAATTTTTGGGGTTCCAGATCTTGCGCTAGCTACAGATTATTATAGACTGTTCTGTTTTTGACAGATTCTGTTTTTCGTGTGTTGTTTGCTTATTTTGATGAATCTATGGCTAGTAAAATAGTTTATAAACCATAGAGAAGTTGGAATACAGTAGGTATAACACGCATATAAATAAAGAATGAGTTCATTACAGTACCTGGAAGTGGTCTTTTGTTTTCTTTCGCTAACGGAGCTCACGAGATTTTCTACTTTAAGTTTTGTGTTGTGAAGTTTTCAAGTTTTGGGTAAAGATTTGATGGATTATGGAACAAGGATTGGCAAGATCCTAAGATTGGGGATGCCCATGGCACCCCCAAGATAATCTAAGGACACCTAAAATCCAAAGCTTGGGGATGCCCCGGAAGGCAACCCCTCTTTCGTCTACTTCTATCGGTACCTTTACTTGGAGCTATATTTTTATTCGCCACATGATACGTGTTTTGCTTGGAGCTTCTTGTATTATCTGAGTCTTTTCTTGTTAGTTTACCACAATCATCCTTGCTGCACACACCTTTTGAGAGAGCCATACATGATTTGGAATTTGTTAGAATACTCTATGTGCTTCGCTTATATCTTTTGAGTTATATAATTTTGCTCTAGTGCTTCACTTATATCTTTTAGAGCATGGTGGTGGATTTGTTTTATAGAAACTATTGATCTCTCATGCTTCAGTTATATTATTTTGAGAGTCTTAATAGCATGGTAATTTGCTTAAAATCCTAATATGCTTGGTATGCAAGATTAACAATAAAACTCTCTCATGCTTGATGATTGTTTTGAGACGTGGAGGTAATAATATCAAATTCGTGCTAGTTGAGTAGTTGTGAAATTGAGAAATACTTGTGTTCAGGTTTGCAAGTCCCGTAGCATGCACGTATGGTAAACGTTATGCAACAAATTTGAAACATGAGGTGTTATTTGATTGTCTTCCTTATGAGTGGCGGTCGGGGACGAACGATGGTCTTTTCCTACCAATCTATCCCCCTAGGAGCATGCGCGTAGTACCGAGGTTTTTGATGACTTGTAGATTTTTGCAATAAGTATGTGAGTTATTTATGACTAATCTTGAGTCCATGGATTATACACACTCTCATCCTTCCATACTTGCTAGCCTCTTCGGTACCGTGCATTGCCCTTTCTCACATTGAGAGTTGGCGCAAACTTCGCCGGTGCATCCAAACCCCATGATATGATACACTCTTTCACACATAAACCTCCTTATATCTTCCTCAAAACAGCCACCATACCTACCTATTATGGCATTTCCATAGCCATTCCAAGATATATTGCCATGCAACTTCCCATCATTCCGTTCATCATGACACATTCATCATTGTCATATTGCTTAGCATGGTCATGTAGTTGACATAGTATTTGTGGCAAAGCCACCGTTCATAATTCTTTCATAAATGTCACTCTTGGTCCATTGAATATCCCGGTACACCGTCGGAGGCATTCATATAGAGTCATCTTTTGTTCTAGTATTGAGTTGTAAATAAATAGAAGTGTGATGATCATCATTTTCTAGAGCATTGTCCCATGTGAGGAATAAAAAAAGAGAAAGGCCATAAAAAGGAGAAAAGGCCCAAAAATAAAAAAAATGAGAGAAATAGAGAGAAGGGACAATGTTACTATCCTTTGCCACACTTGTGCTTCAAAGTAGCACCATGATCTTCATAGTAGAGAGTCTCTCATGTTATCACTTTCATATACTAGTGGGAATTTTTAATTATAGAATTTGGCTTGTATATTCCAACAATGGGCCTCCTCAAGTGCCCTAGGTCTTCGTGAGCAAGCAAGTTGGATGCACACCCACTAGTTTCTTTTGTTGAGCTTTCATACATTTATAGCTCTAGTGCATCCATTCCAACAATGGGCCTCCTCAAGTGCCCTACTCCTTGCATTAACATAAATCAGTGGGCATCTCCATAGCCCATTGATTAGCCTCGTTCATGTGAGACTTCCTCCTTTTCTGTCTTTTCCACATAACCCCCCTCATTATATTCTATTCCACCTATAGTGCTATGTCCATGGCTCGCGCTCATATATTACGTGAAAGTTTATAGGTTTGAGATTACTAAAGTATGAAACAATTGCTTGGCTTGTCATCGGGGTTGTGCATGATGATAGCATTGTTGTGTGACGAAAATGAAACATGACTGAACCATATGATTTTGTAGGGATGAACTTTCTTTGGCCATGTTATTTTGAGAAGACATCATTGCTTAGTTAGTATGCTTGAAGTATTGTCATTTTTTATGTCAATATAAACTTTTTCTTGAATCTTTCGGATCTGAATATTCATACCACAATTAAGAAGAATTACATTAAAATTATGCCAAGTAGCACTCCGCATCAAAAATTCTGTTTTTATCATTTACCTACTCGAGGACGAGCAGGAATTAAGCTTGGGGATGCTTGATATGTCTCCAACGTATCTATAATTTTTGATTGCTCCATGCTATATTATCTACTGTTTTGGACATTATTGGGCTTTATTATCCATTTTTATATTATTTTTGGGACTAACCTATTAACCGGAGGCCCAGCCTAGAATTGCTGTTTTTTTGCCTGTTTTAGGGTTTCGAAGAAAAGGAATATCAAACGGAGTCCAAACTGAATGAAACCTTCGGGAACGTGATTTTCTCATCGAATACAACTCAGGAGACTTGGACCCTACATCAAGCCACGTAACAGGAGGCCACGAGGTAGGGGGCGCGCCTACCCCCTCCCCCCCCAGGCGTGCCCTCCAACCTAGTGGGCCCCCTGTTGCTCCACTAACGCACTTCTTCCTCCTATATATAACCACGTACTCCCAAACGATCAGATATTGAGCCAAAATCCTAATTCCTCCGCCGTAACTTTCTGTATCCATGAGATCCCATCTTGTGGCCTATTCTGGAGCTCCGCCGGAGGGGGCATCGATCACGGAGGGCTTCTTCATCAACACCATAGCCCCTCCTATGAAGTGTGAGTAGTTTACTTTAGACCTATGGGTCGATAGTTAGTAGCTAGATGGCTTCTTCAATCCTTTTGGATCTCAATACAATGTTCTCCCCCTCTCTTGTGGAGATCTATTCGATGTAATCTTCTTTTTGCGGTGTGTTTGTTGAGACCGATGAATTGTGGGTTTATGATCAAGTCTATCTATGAATAATATTTGAATCATCTCTGAATTATTTTATGTATGATTGGTTATATTTGTAAGTCTCTCTGAATTATCAGTTTGGTTTGGCCTGCTAGATTGATCTTTCTTGTAATGGGAGAAGTGCTTAGCTTTGGGTTCAATCTTGCGGTGTCCTTTCCCGGTGACATTAAGGGCAGCAAGGCATGTATTGTATTGTTGCCATCAAGGATAACAAGATGGGGTTTTCTTCATATTGCATGAGTCTATCCCTCTACATCATGTCATCTTGCATAAGGCGTTACTCTGTTTTTAACTTAATACTCTAGATGCATGCTGGATAGTGGTCGATGAGTGGAGTAATAGTAGTAGATGCAGGCAGGAGTCGGTCTACTTGTCTCAGACGTGATGCCTATATAGATGATAATACCTAGATATTCTCATAACTATGCTCAATTCTGTCAATTGCTCAACAGTAATTTGTTCACCCACCGTAGAATACTTATGCTCTCGGGAGAAGCCACTAGTGAACCCTTTGGCCCCCGTGTCTATCTTTATCATATTGATCTCCTACTACTTAGTTATTTACTTTGCCATTTACTTTGCCATTATTTTATTTTGCATCTTTATCATAAAAATACCAAAAATATTATATTATCATATCTATCAGATCTCACTCTCATAAGTGGCCCTATAGGGATTGACAACCCCGATTTGCGTTGGTTGCGAGGATTTATTTGTTTTGTGCAGGTGCGAGGGACTCGTGCGTAGCCTCCTACTGGATTGATACCTTGGTTCTAAAAAACTAAGGGAAATACTTACACTACTTTGCTGCATCATCCCTTCCTCTTTGGGGAAAACCAAAGCAGTGCTAAAAGAGGTAGCAAACGACGGGCGGCGGCATACACCATAATCAACAGAGAGCTCGTGAGGCGCAATGTCACCGGTGTCTACCAGTGCTGCGTTGAGCCGGAGCAAGGCTAAGCAATCCTCAAAGACATCCATCAAGGCGAATGTGGCCACCATGCGGCTTCAAGAGCGCTTGTCGCCGAGGCTTTCTGCCATCGTTTTTTCTGGCTAACTGCCTTGGAAGACGCCAAGAGCTTGGTCCAGAAATGCAAAGGGTGCCAGAAGTTTCGTTCAAAGCCTGATCAGCTGGCTTCTGCACTCAAGAATATTCCCATAGCCTGGCCCTTTGCCGTCTGGGGCCTAGATATGGTGGGACCATTCAAGACGGCAAGAGGTGGCCTGACTCATCTGCTTGTCGCGATGGACAAGTTCACCAAGTGGATAGAAGCAAAACCAATCAAGAAGTTGAATGGTCCGACTGTTGTGACTTTCATCTATGACATCACCGTCCGGTACGGCATACCACACACCGTCATCACCGACAATGGCACGAATTTCGCCAAGGGTTCCTTAGACCGTTTCTACGCGACGCGGGGCATCCGACTGGACCTAGCGTCCGTTGCTCATCCGCAGTCAAACGGTCAGGTGGAGCGAGCAAACAGCCTTATTTTGTCCGGCATCAAGCCCCGACTGGTCGAGCCTGTAGAACGGCTGGCCGGTTGCTGGCTCGATGAGCTGCCAGCCTTCCTCTGGAGTCTGCGCACAACTTCGAACAAATCAACTGGCTTCACGCCTTTCTTCCTCGCCAACGGTGCCGAAGCCATCATCCCAACAGACATAGAATTCGTCTCCCCTCGAATCACCATGTACACCAAAGAGGAGGCAGAAGAAGCGCATCAAGATGGTGTCGATCTGCTGGAAGAGGGCCGGCTGCTGGCACTCTGCCGGTCCAGCATCTACCAGCAGAGCCTACGCCGATACTACAACTGGAAGGTCAAGCCGAGATCTTTCTAAGAAGGAGACCTCGTGCTCCGGCTGATCTAGCGAATAGCCACCCAGCACAAGCTCTCGGCGCCTTGGGAAGGCCCCTTCATCATCAGCAAGGTGTTCGGAACGACTCCTACTACCTGATCGACGCTCAGAAGCCTCGAGCACGCAAGAGGGACGACTCCGGCAAGGAGTCGGAGTGCCCATGGAATGCAAATCTCCTTCGAAGATTTTACAGTTGATGTAGTATGTACCACTCTACCTTTTGTAGTAAAGTACGAAGACTCCAGGCCCCCCGAGAAGAGCTCGGGAACTGCCCTCTTTTATCCATATGATAAGAATTATGACTATAAGTATGTCATTTTCTTTATACCGATTGGCGCCGGGTCCGACTAGTCGGCCCGGGGACTTGCCGTCTTGTACTATGAAGTGCTTCCTGCAGCCGGACAAGTAATGTGTTGGCACTTAAACTGTCTCCTGCCAGAAGCCACAGCTCGTAGAGCGACTGTCTGGTGGGCAGGAGCAAGGAAGAAAGGGTGTCCACATGAAAAATGACTAAGGACACAAAGCACACTCATAGTTCGATCCGGTTTCCCGACTCCTATGACCAACTGTTGATCAGCCGGCTTGCCGACTTCTACTTTACTTGCTAGAATGTGCTAAAACGGCTAAGTACTTGCCTTCCTAGAAGTAGCTAAGTACTTGACCCAGCCATAGTCCGCAGAGCGGGTGTTCGGCTGGCAAGACGGCAACCAAGGGAAGGCGACAAAGGAAAAAGCAAAAGAGCAGCAAGCAAGAAAAGATAGAACTCGGAATAATATTTACATAACAAAGGCCCTTGGCCGATCTTCAAAACACAAGTTTAAGATACACCCCGCGAGTGGAATTGTGCAAAATTAACAAGCTCATCGAGACTGATAGACAGGTAAAACAAAGATAATCGAGCAGCCTAGGAAGTGGCAGAAGGGTTCGGTGGAGCGGAGGAATCGGCGGCGCCGATTGGTGGAGCGGACGGCTGGTCAGTCTCCGCCTGGTCGCCCCTGGTGACAGACGGCTCGGTTGGGTGCGGCTCATTGCTTGAAGCACGGTCGGGTTGGGGCTGGCCGCCCGCTCTGACCTCTGGCGCCTCTTCTTCTCCTTCCTCCTTTGACTCGCCTTCTTCCTCGCCGCTGGAGTCAATATAACACCCTCGATGCGACTATAGCTCCCACGTGCCGAGGCATGACTTAGAGACATAATCGCATTGAAGGCATATGTCGCAAGTAAGGTAATCTTTACAACATCCCATGTAATATAATAATAAAGGGGAGATAACATAGTTGGCTTACACTCGCCACGTCAATCAAGGTACATAAATAACATTACATCATCCAAACACTCATGGCCCGACTACGGCGCCAAAATAAAAGATAACCCAACATGCGACACGGTCCCGATCACCCCCAACAGGGCACCACTACTGATCATCAGGAAAGGAAACATAGTAACGCCGAGAGTCCTCGCCGAACTCCCACTTGAGCTCGAGCGCGTCACCTGGAGCGGAATCATCAGGCCCTGCATCTGGTGTAATAGTATTCTGTGAGCCACAGGACTCAGCAATCTCGCACCCTCGCGATCAGGACTATTTAAGCTTATAGGTATGGCAAGGTAAAAATATATGTGGAGCTACAGCAAGCGACTAGCAAATATGGTGGCTATCCTGTTCGCAAAAGAGAGCGAGAAGAGGAGGCAAAGCGCGAGCGAGAAACTAGAGAGCAACCTGCGCAAGCATTACTCCAACACCGTGTCCACTTCCCGGACTTCGCCGAGAATGGGCCATCACGGTAACTCACACCGTTGATACATTTTAATTAAGTTAAGGTTCAAGTTATCTACAACCGGACATTAACAAATTCCCATCTGCCCATAACCGCGGGCACGGCTTTCGAAAGTTCAATCCCTGCAGGGGAGTCCCAACTTAGCCCATGACAAGCTCTCACGGTCAACGAAGGAATAGACCTCCTCCCAAGACGTTCCGATCAGACTCGGTATCTCGGTTCTTCAAGACACTTCGACAAGTTAAAACAAGACCAACAACACCGCCCGAATGTGCCGACAAATCCCAATAGGAGCTGCACATATCTCTTTCTCAGGGCACACTCAGATTGTCCTAGGTACGGGTAGGCCAGCCCAGAGTTGCCCCTGGTGGCCACCGGCAGCTGACAGGTGGACCAACACTCAGAGGAGCACTGGCCCGGGGGGGTTTAAAATAAGATGACCCTCGGGCTCCGGAAACCCAAGGGAAAAAGAGGCTAGGTGGCAAATGGTAAAACCAAGGTTGGGCATTGCTGGAAAAGCTTTAATCAAGGCAAACTATCAAGGGGTTCCCATTATAACCCAACCGCGTAAGGAACGCAAAATCCAGGAACATAACACCGATATGATGGAAACTAGGGCGGTAAGAGTGGAACAAAACACTAGGCGAGAGGCCAAGCCTTCCACCCTTTACCAAGTATATAGATGCATTAAAATAACAAGATAATATAATGATATCCCAATAAGTAAATAAATGTTCCAACAAGGAACGACCTCCAATCTTCACCTGCAACTAGCAACGCTATAAGAGGGGCTGAGCAAAGCGGTAACATAGCCAATCAATGGTTTGCTAGGACATGGTAGGTTAGAGTTTTGACATGGCAATTTGGGAGGCTTGAAAGCAAGTGGTAGGCATTGTAGCATTGGCATAGCAAAAGAGCGAGCATCTAGCAAAGCAAAGATAGTAGTGATTTCGAGGGTATGATCATCTTGCCTGCAAAGTTGTCAGAGTTGACTGGATCCTCGAAAGCAAACTCAATGGGCTCCTCATTAGCGAACTCGTCTCCCGGCTCTACCCAAACAAGACAAACAAGCAACAAGGACACAATCAACCACATGCAAAGCTCAAACAATATGATGCAATGATGATGTGCTATGCGGGATGCGATGTGGGATGCATATGAAAGATTTGACAAGAAATGCATGACCCTGGCCCCAACTTGGAAATCCAAGTGTGCCACAGGAAAGATGAGATGAAATCGCTTGAAAACGATATAAAGATCACCGGAATCGGAGTTATGGTTTGGAAATGGCAAGCGATTCAAAAATGACACCGGTCTGCAATTTACATCAAGTAGCCATCTAAATGCAATGAGATGAACATGCTACAGCACTCAAACATGACAACAGAATACATGGCAAGGATGCATTCATGATTCTTAACAAAAGTCTAGCACTGAGCTACGGCCAATTCATCCATTAACAGGTTCAAACAAGCATGGCAAACAAATGCATATGGCAAACTGATTTCAAACTTAGTGAAATTAACACTTGTCTGGAATTTCAGATCAGGTAGCACTCTTCGAAGCAAAACTACATGCTACACAACCAGAAAATGGCAAAGTAAAGCATGGCATGGAGCTACTCAAAGAGCTTAACAAAAGTCCCTTAGTGACCTTGAGCCAAAAGGGATCAGAAAATACAATTGCAAGCATGTGAACATGGCAAAAACATAATCATTTCTCGGACTTAGTGAAAACTGGCACATGCTGAAACATATCTCAAGTTGGCATGTTTACGAGCTCGATGCACTCACTACAGAGCAAGTCATGACAATCTAAGCATACACCCATCAAGAATACACAAAATTCAAGCTAGACATGGCAAGAACAATAGCATAGCATGCACGGATCGACTACAACATCATCGGCAAAATTGCAAACAAGTTGACAATCTGCCCAGATTCACAAAGTAGCAAAAGTAGAGCTCGATTGACTCAAGTTAGGGTGCTCCATAATTGAAAACAAAGACATGGATGAATAGAGCACTACAAGATTAACAAAACATCCTTACTGATCATCCTCAAAAGAGGCACGGATCACTAGGAAACAACGGGAACATATGGCCATATGAAATAAACAGGTCAAGCAATTAGTCGAAATGCTAAGTCCCTGAAATCAGCATTACCAAGTGCCTCACTTAGCAAGCTTTCACTAGTCACCAAAGACATCACAAAAATACATGGGTTGCACCTCTGGAAAGATGGCAAAACCCTTAACAAAACATATGTAGATCTCATGGGCATATCATGCACACAATAATCATGGCAAAAATGACAAATATGCAAATGGAGTAGCAGATCTGACAATTATCTCAAGTAGCCCTCTTCGAACAGCATTTCGGGCATCAAGATGAGCTCAAATGAAAATGATGCAATGGAATGAAATGATGTACTCTCTGAGATGAACATTTTGATATGCTATATGCCAAAAACGGAGCTACGGATGCGGAGATATAGCATAATGAACATGAGCACATGGATTAGGGTTAGGGATAAAAAGTCAACCCGAGATAATATCTCAGATCTGGATCTGGTACACGGACTTTGAGGTTCGCCGGAATTGGAAGTCGCCGGAGATGGGGTTAACCGCCAGAGTGGAACTTGGGGCGTGGAGGAGGAGGCGGCGACGGACTTGGGGCGGCGCGGGCGGAGTGGTGGCCAGGCAAGGCGGCGGCGGCTCGAGCTTGCCGGTCGTGGTGGCGCGCGGCGGCCGGTGTCCTTTGACAGCGAGGTGGCGGCGCTGGCGTCGGCTTCCAGAGGCGGCGGGGCGACGAGCTAGGCGGCGGGGCGGAGGGAGAGGATGAAGGCGGGCGGGGGCGCGCCGATTTGGGCCGCGGGGGCCGGCTCCGGGCTCCCGGGCCTGGCGGCGGAGCGGGCGACGGCGGCCACGTGGCAGGTGGCGGTAGGCAGTGGCAGATCTGGACACGTCTGGCTCGGTGCGGACATTGTCCGGTGGCGGCGGTGATCTGTTTTTTTAGGGTTGGACGGGGAGAGATCCGGATTTGGAAAAATGGAGGAGGTATATATAGGCATAGAGGGAGCTAGGAGAGTCCAAATGAGGTGCGGTTTTCGGCCACGCGATCGTGATCGAACGCTCTAGATGATGGAGAGGGTTTAGGTGGGCTTTGGGCCAAATTGGAGGGGTGTTGGGCTGCAACACACACGAGGCCTTTTCCGTCCCTCGGTTAACCGTTGGAGTATCAAACGAAGTCCAAATGATACGAAACTTGACAGGTGGTCTACCGGTAGTAAACCAAGGCCGCTTGGAATGTCTCGGCCCAATCCGGAAATGTTTAATCCCCACATACGAAAGAAAGCTAGAAATGACCACCGGAGGAGAACGATGCGCCGGAATGCAAAACAGACAACGGGGAAAATGCTCGAATGCATGAGATGAGCATGTATGCAAATGCAATGCACATGATGACATGATATGAGATGCATGACAACGATAACAACACACGGAGACAAAGACCCGAACCCGAGAAAATAAAATAACTTAACGCCGGAAACGGTAAGAGTTGGAGTACAAATTGGTAAAGTCATATCCGGGGTGTTACACTGAATCACCTCCACCGAGTCCTCGCCGTCTTCCCGGTTCAGCCCGAACCATTCCGACGGTGCCTCGGTACCGTCCTCAACCTGCTCCGAGATGAAGATGCTGGTGTCAGTGTACTCGGCGATCGACGCCGCACACTTGACGAGTTCATCTTCCATACCTGCCAACTCCTCCTGAGCATCCAACCGGAACGTGGCTAGCTGGGCTAGACTCAGCCCAGGATACCACGCCTTGAAAAACTCCAAGGCCCGGCGCGCTCCAGTCTGGGCTGAGGAGCCTTTCCAGGCCTCAAGACGGCTGGCCGCCACCTCCAGCCAGTCGGTAGTCCGACTGGGAGTGCGCGGTGCGGGCATGTCAGGACACAGGGTGGCAATCGCCTAGGCGCCGACACGCTGAAGACGACACAGCATCCGGTGGGCCGGCCGAAGACGGGCCTCGATGCTCAGGATCTACTCGTTAAGGGTCCAGGGGGCGTTGGCAGCGATCTGTGCACTGTCTGCCCTCCGTCCTTCGCGATCAGCTTTGATGGCATGGTTGGCGGCGTCCGAGTGGACAGGGAAGAAGTCTGCCAAAACAGAAAGCAAAAGCCAAAGTTAAAAACGACAAGCCGGCTCAACCAACAAGCCGGCAGTTCAAAGAAGGAAAAAGAGGGAAGCTTACCATCGACTATGTCCTCGATCGCTTGAAAGCCAGAAGTCAGCTCCAGTTCCTTGTCGGTCCAGGCAGCTCCAGTCTCCCCAGCCTCCGCCTCCTCCTGGGCTTTCTTGAGGAGCTCCTTCTGTTCCGCCAGCTGCGTGGCAAGACGGTCGCGCTCTTCATCCAGCTTGCCACAGTTCGCCTCCTTGGCTCGAAGCGCGGCGTTGGCTTCGCCCAGTTGTCGTTTAAGAACCGCGTTGGCTTCTGCAAAAAGTGAAAAGAGAAAGAGACAACAACAATCAGCAAAGAAAGATGAACTCGCTAGGAAGATCCGGCCCGACTGCTCAGCAGTCGGCCCGAATCTTGGGGACTACAGCCTGCGGGTGCGCCAGCGCGCCCCTACAAAGGAAGAAGGAGACTTACTCCGGCTCTCCGACAAGTCGGCAGCACGTTGATCCGACTCTAGGACCTTGGAGTTGAAGGCGGCCGCACGGTGGTTATGATAATCTTGCAAGCAAAGATATTTAGTACTCGGAGCTCGCCAATTAGAGTTCCAAGCCGCCTGCTCAGCAGCCGGCCCGAAACTCGGGGACTACACCCAGTGGGTGCGCGAGCGCCCCCACGAAGAAGTACAAGAATCAAGAGCAAAGAAGCAAGAAGTGTACCTGGATGGCCTCTCGCGACTCCAGGAAAGTCTTGTTGCAGAGCATGAGAGCGTAGGCCTCGGCACGGAGTTTTGCTTGAACGTCCAGAATTACCTGGTTCAGAGGGCCCGTTCCGCCTCCCCGCACCCACCCAGCGGGCACGGCGCTGGTCACCTTGGTGTCTGGAATCGAGGAGCTTGCGGTGCCGGCCTCCAGCGGGCATGGCGCCGATGTTGCCTTCATGAGCCGACGACGTAGGGGTGTACGGATCCCGGGAGTCAGGCCCGTCACCATCTCATTCCCGGTTGGTGGTGCTGGCGGGTCGACCGGTCGCTTGTCTCGAGCCTCCGTAGAAGGAGCTCTTCGGCATGGCGACGTCGCCACCGTCCCTTTCCATAGTAGGGTGCTCGCCGCGGGCTTCCCCAGTCTGCGCCACGAACTCCGGTGGTGGTGGCGCAGAGTTCAGAGGAACAACGAACACCGCCGACTGGCGATGCGCGGCCTCTTCAGCATGCTTCTTCGCCGCATCGGCGGCCTCGGCCTCCGCCAGTTTCTTTAGGGCGGCGGCCTCCGCCTTGTTAGCTTCCGCCTTCTTCAGGCGGGACGCTTCCCTCTCCTCGCGCGCCTCCCATGCGTTCTGCTCCGTCGCATACCGGAGGTCGGCGGCCGGATCGATCCGCTGGGTGGTGGTGGAGGTCTCCGCCGACCTCACGATGGAGCCGACGACCGACTTCTCGAGAGAGAGTGGAGCCCTAAAATCAAGAGTGTAAAGCAAAGGAGGTTCAGAAATAGTCAACGAGAAGGAAAGCACAAAGAAAAGAAACTTACGCCGACACCATAGGGGGCGCCTTGGGGAACTTCTGGTATTTGGCCACCTTCGCCGCGGCCTCCTTCCATTTGGTCGCGGCGTTCGGATTCTTGGGCTTCTTCGGCGCACTGCCGAACAAGGCGGCACCTTGCTTACGCTTGCGTGCGCCGCCTCGGGCAGTCAGCTCGCCGTAGGGCCCGCGTCCGCCTTACCAATGCCTCGCGCGGGGCCCGACTCTTCTTCATCTTCATCGTCATCAGGCCAGGACTCGATGCCGACTTCTTCGGAGCCGCCTGCTTCATAGACACCACCCGTCGCGGTGTCCTCCAAGGCGGCCGCCCCCAAGTCGGGGTCATCCACATCGCTCACCACCCGGTTCGGATGGTAGTCACCACCTGCCCCTACGAGGGCGGCCATCGTGTTCAACATGTAGATCTATTTCGGACAATAGAAGGCCGGCTGATTGAGATCAAAA
The DNA here is from genome assembly GCF_018294505.1 of Triticum aestivum. NCBI lineage: Eukaryota > Viridiplantae > Streptophyta > Magnoliopsida > Poales > Poaceae > Triticum > Triticum aestivum. The sequence goes on along the minus strand of NC_057794.1, from coordinate 385,026,139 downwards.
TCAAGACTAGGGCAAGTATTAGAGAGAGAGACAGAATCGGCAAACTTACCGCAGGCAGCGGGTCGGCGCAGGAATATGGCCGCTTGCCGAAACTCCAAGACCCCTCCAGCTTGAGGCCAGAGATCTCGTTCACCATGTTTGCGACTTCAGCAACCGACATCTCCTTGGTGCTCAGGTGCGGCCGGCGTTGGAGCGGAAGAACCCGGCGCTCGACGAAGGCGACCAGCAAGTCAGACGCCTTGAGGCCTTCGATGTCGATCAGCTCCCGGAGCCGTTGGATGGTGGCGGCGCCGTCTGCCGACACCGGCATCGGCTTGTAGCACCAGCTAGCCCGAGGCTCGGCAGGCGGGCCAGCTTTGTATGCCGGCAGGTTGAGGAAGTTGGCAGCCGGGTCTATGTTCTCCATGTAGAAGTAGGATTGCTGCCACATCTCCACCGACTGCGACATCTTGATGGTGGGGAAGATGTTTTGCAGCGACGGCCGGTGGACCCCAACAAAAGCACCACACTGGGCAGCCACCTCCCGGACGAAGGTGCATAGTTTGGTATAAAGGAAGGCTCCCCACAGCTCGATGGTGGGGAGAACACCGAGGTATCCTTCACACATCATGACGAAGGCGGCCAGGAGCATCACGGTGTTGGGCGTGATGTGATGAGGCTGTAGGTGGTAGAACTCGAGGAACGAGCGGAGGAAGTCACTCCACGGCAGACTGAAGCCCTGGATAATGTGCAAGCGAAAGACGACCTGCTCGCCCTCACCCGGCGCCGGCGAGATCTCTCCCTCCAGCGGCACGCGTGCCTTCACCTGATCCGCGCCAGGGAAACGCCGCGTCTCGTGAAGGAAGGTGATATGATCCTCGTTGACGTTGGATCCGTCCCAGTCCCCTCCTCACTCGCTCGCCATGGAGAGCTCGACGGAGAGAGGCGCGGCGAGGAAGCTGAGAGTGGGGTGGAGTGAGAAAGCTCGGGCGTACGGGCTCGACGGAGATGAACTGCAGCAGCACACCGGCGTGGCTCGGGGGGCGCTGCGGCGAAAGGAAGAGGAAGGAAGCAGGGGCGAGGAAGAGGGGCGTGTGAGCTCTGCTGCCCCCTCTCCTCCTCTGCTTATAGCCTGCGGGCTATGAAGCCGAGGCGGCAGGCGATGGATCAGGGGATCAACTGTGCCCATGACCACATGTCCCCACCTTTAAACATGCAAAGTTACTGCGCGCAGTAACTCCATGGGCGAGCGAAACCGCCCGCCTCGACCGTAGTGGATCCGCTCTCTTGCCGAGGCACGGTAATGGTGGGCCCGGCCTGCCGAGGCGTCCTATCGCACGCGTGGGCCTATAGGCTGGCCCGGTCGGCTGGCACCACGTGGCGTGCCCACGACCGGCTGCTGACCGAGAAGCTTAGTTATCACGCCATCAGTTTCCCGCCGATGCCTTCGAAATTCCTGGAAGATCCAACTGGATGTGACCGACTCCCGCCAACCGGCTTCTCGGGAGTCGGACGAGGCTTCCTTCAGAGTACCCGGAGGAGGAAACTGTTGAGGCTCCTTGACTCACCAACAGCGGCGCCTCACTAGCTTCGGGGACTACTATCGGAGTAATGGGCCACATGTAGCCTAACCCGGGTCCCAGAACCTTTCAAGACATCGGGCCGGCTGCGCTCCTCAAGACGCCGAGATAAAGCACTGCCTTCTGGTAGCCGGCTGGCTAGGCAGCCGACTGTTGGAAGGCGGCCATGCACAGGAAGACGGCCCCAAGATAGGCCGACTCCTGGCATGTGGCCTCCAGAGAGGTCGGCTCCCTGCGGTCGGACCATGGCGCCCTCAAAGTCTGCACCCCCATTAAAGAAGACTGGATGGGGTGAGGCAACAGTGTAGCCCATCCACCCCCCACGAATTCAGGGGCGGGCGTGGCCATAGTGCCTCGTACCAGCGGAGATCTCCGCCCGGTGTGGCACTGTTGCCACTTCCCCCCTGGCGTCAGTCCTGACAGGCCAAGTCCAACTCCCACGACCGCCTGTCGGTACGGCCCAAGGAGGACAAGCCCTACCGGTCAGCGAGAGCCCGGAGGGCGGAGGGAGCTGCACCAGTCGGACCCGAGGGAGGTCGGCTCCCAACGGCCAGCCAAATCCTTCCTCAGGGTCCCACGCGCCATTAACCAGATAAGATGCAGAGTGGCTACAGCGATCTCCCACCAGGCGGCGGGACTGTAGCCCGCCTCCCCGACCGAGCACGCGTCATTAGCAGCACGGCTACAGTAATCCACAGCCAGCAGGACCCGCAAGGGGCGGAGGCGGCCTGTCGGCTCCATACCAGACCAGCCGGCGGGGCCCACCAAGCGGCGGGCCCCAGTAGTTGGCGGAGAAGCCAGCGACCAGAGAGACTGACGGGCCCTACGCCCGGCTGGATTACCATTGTACCCCTAGGGGTAGGCCTATATAAACCCCCCAGGGCACCCATGCAAAGGGATCGCACCCGGATAGGACTAGATCATACCTAGGGGAGGAGAGAGCAAGCCTTGCCTTCTCGCACCTCTAGCATACAATCTCGAGGAGCACCATTGTACACACTTGAGCCTTAGTGATCATGCGAACACCCCGTAGAGAAGGAGTAGGGGTGTTATCACCTAGGAGAGCCCCGAACCTGGGTATAGTTCGCCGGCGTACGTGTCTACGCCTCATCCCGCTTCCGGGCACCGGCGACGTTCTACTCGCTCCCACCATGATAAGCCATCCATTGGCATATGTCGCACCCAACCCCCGACAATCATGGCACTCGGGTCCTAGTGACAAGCATTAAGCATAGCAAAGTCAGAGCAACATCAATCTCAGAACATAGTGGATATTAGGGATCAAACCCTAACAAAACTAACTCGATTACATGATAAATCTCATCCAACCCATCACCGTCCAACAAGCCTACGATGGAATTACTCACACACGGCGGTGAGCATCATGAAATTGGTGATGGAGGAAGGTTGATGATGACGATGGCGATGGATTCCCCTCTTCGGAGCCCCGAACGGACTCCAGATCAGCCCTCCCGAGAGAGTTTAGGGATTCGCGGCGGCTCCATATCGTAAAACGCGATGAATCCTTCTCTCTGATTTTTTCTCCCTGAAAGTGAATATATGGAGTCAAGGTTGAGGTCCGTGGAGCGTCAGGGGGCCCACGAGGCAGGGGGCGCGCCCCCACCCTCATGGACAGGGTGTGGGCCCCTTGACATGGATCTTTTCACCAATATTTTTTATATATTCCAGAAATAATCTTCGTTGATTTTTAGGTCATTCCGAGAACTTTTATTTCTACACAAAAATAACACCATGGCAATTCTGCTGAAAACAACGTCAGTCCGAGTTAGTTCCATTCAAATCATGCAAGTTAGAGTCCAAAACAAGGGCAAAAGTGTTTGGAAAAGTAGATACGCTGGAGACGTATCATGACATTGCGATGATGTAGCTCTCCATTAACAATTGTCATTGACTTAGACCGCGGGGTTATATGCCTGGCTAAGGTTTCATCCTCAGGTGACTCGTCCTGGGTCATATAAGCCAAGTAAGGTACTGTCCAATCCAGGATTACGTGAATAGCCGCCACCAACTGAGCCTCCAGGTCAAGAATAGCCAAATCCTCCTCTATAGGTAACTTGATGGATGGGTTATGCAAAACATCAAGAAAAACATTAGGTGGCACCGGTTTATGTTGAGAACTGACGACCCACAAGTATAGGGGATCTATCGTAGTCCTTTCGATAAGTAAGAGTGTCGAACCCAATGAGGAGCAGAAGGAAATGATAAGCGGTTTCCAGCAAGGTATTCTCTGCAAGTACTGAAATAAGTGGTAATAGATAGTTTTGTGATAGGATAATTTTTAACGAGCAACAAGTAACAAAAGTAAATAAAGGGCAGCAAGGTGGCCCAATCCTTTTGTAGCAAAGGACAAGCCTGGAAAAAACTCTTATATGATGTAAAGCGCTCCCGAGGACAGATGGCAATATCGTCAAGCTAGTTTTCATCACGTTCATATGATTCGGGTTCGGTACTTTGATAATTTGGTATGTGGGTGGACCGGTGCTTGGGTAGTACCCTTACTTGGACAAGCATCCCACTTATGATTAACCTCTATTGCAAGCATCCACAACTACACCAAAAGTATTAAGGTAAACCTAACCATAGCATGAAACATATGGATCCAAATCAGCCCCTTACGAAGCAACGCATAAACTAGGGTTTAAGCTTCTGTCACTCTAACAACCCATCATCTACTTATTACTCCCCAATGCCTTCCTCTAGACCCAAACAATGGTGAAGTGTCATGTAGTTGACGTTCACATAACACCACTAGAGGAGAGACAACATACATCTCATCAAAATATCAAACGAATACCAAATTCACATGACTACTAATAGCAAGACTTCTCCCATGTCCTCAGGAACAAAAGTAACTACTCACAAAGGATAAACATGTTCATAATCAGAGGGGTATTAATATGCATATAGGATCTGAACATATGATCTTCCACCAATTAAACCAACTACTGTCAACTACAAGGAGTAATTAACACTACTAGCAACCTACTAGCACCAATCCCGGACTTGGAGACAAGAATTAGATACAAGTGGTGAACTAGGTTTTGAGATGAGATGGTGCTGATGAAGATGTTGATGGAGATTGCCCTCTCCCGATGAGAGGAGCATTGGTGATGACGATGGCGATGATTTCCCCCTCCGGGAGGGGAGTTTCCCCGGAAGAACTGCTCCGCCAGAGCCCTAGATTGGTTCCGCCAAGGTTCCGCCTCGTGGCGGCGGAGTTTCGTTCGAGAAGATGGCTTATGATTGGTTTTTCATTGAGAGACTCCATATAGTAGAATATGGCCAACGGAGGGCCACCAGGGGGCCCATGAGGTAGGGGGCATGCCCTGGGGGGTAGGGCGCGCCCCCACACTTGTGGGCAGGGTGTGGCCCCCTGGTGAGTTTCTTCCGCTGAGTATTTTTTATATATTTGGAAAACATCATCCGTGAAGTTTCAGGATTTTGGAGCTGTGTAGAATAGGTCTCTAATATTTGCTCCTTTTCCAGCCCAGAGTCCCAGCTGCCTGCATTCTCCCTCTTTATGTAAACCTTGTACAATAAGGGAGAATAGGCATAAGTATTGTGACATAATGTGTAACAACAGCCCATAATGCAATAAATATCTATATAAAAGCATGATGCAAAATGGACGTATCAAGAACCAAACCGGCTTGAAGCATCTGCTGCTTCATTTTTCCTCTGATCCACGTGCTCAACTTGATAATCTTTGAAGTGACCAGCAATAACGTCCACCTCTCGCCGATAAGCCGCCATGAGTGGATCCTTTGAATCCCAAGTACCAGAGACCTGCTGAGCCACCAAGTATGAGTTGCCGAAGCACCTCACCCGACTTAAGTTCATTCCCTTAGCCATCCAAAGACCGTGGAGCAAGGCCTCATACTCACCTGCATTGTTAGTACAAGGAAACATCAAACGGATAACATAACAGAATTTATCACCTCGAGGGGAGGCAAGAATAACTCTAGCCCCCAAGCCCTCCAATTGCCTGGTCCCATCAAAGTGAATAGTCCAATACGTGTTTTCCGGCTTTTCCTCAGGCATCTGCAGCTCTGTCCAATCATTGATGAAATCCACCAGCACCTGAGACTTAATAGCCATGCGAGGCACATACTTTAACCCGTGAGGTCCAAGTTCAATAGCCCACTTAGCAACCCGTCCAGTCACTTCCCTATTTTGGATGATATCTCCAAAAGGAGCAGAGCTGACCACAATGATGGGATGACCCAGAAAATAATGTCTAAACTTCCGGCAGCCAAGAACACTCCATATACAAGTTTCTTCCAGTGTGGACATCTCTGCTTAGACTCAATAAGCACCTCATCGATATAATAAACCAGCCTTTGAACCGGATACTCCTTGCCTGCTTCCTTTCTTTCCACCACAATAGCTACACTGATAGCCCGGCTATTAGCAGCCACATATAGCAACAAAGGCTCTTTATCAATAGGGGCGACAAGCACGGGCGGCTTAGCCAGCTGCTTCTTCAAATCCTCAAACGCTGTATTAGCAGCATCACTCCAGATAAAGTTATCTGTCTTCTTCATCATTTGATACATAGGGATAGCCTTTTCTCCGAACCGGCTAATGAACCGGCTCAACGCGGCAATACGACCCGCTAGGCGTTGCACATCATTGATACGCGCCATCTTAGCTAATGAAGTGATGGCTTTGATCTTCACCGGGTTATCCTCAATACCTCTATTAGACACCAAAAAACCCAAGAGTTTGCCTGCTGGCACACCAAAAACACGTTTGGTTTGGTTAAGCACCATCTTACAAACCCAAAGATTATCAAAGGTTTCCTTCAAATCATCTATCAATGTCTCTTTCTCTCTGGATTTCACCACAATATCATCCACATAAGCATGAACATTATGCCCAATTTGGTTATGAAGGCAATTTTGCACACATCTCTGGTAAGTCGCCTGGGCACTCTTGAGCCCAAAAGGCATAGATACATAGCAGAAGGCTCCAAAAGGAGTTATGGAAGTTGTCGTCTCCTGGTCCTTAACTGCCATTTTGCTCTAATGATAACCAGAATAAGCATCCAGAAAACTCAATCACTCACAACCCGCCGTAGCATCAATGATATGATCAATACGAGGGAGAGCAAAAGGATCAGCCGGACAAGCTTTGTTTAAATCCATGTAGTCCACACACATACGCCAAGTGCCATTCTTCTTAAGTACCAGTACCGGGTTAGCTAACCACTCAGGAATGAAAAACCTCAATGATAAACCCAGCTGGCAAGAGCCGGGCTACTTCCTCTCCAATGGCCTTCCGCGTCTCCTGATTAAACCGGTGAAGAAACTATTTAAACGGCTTAAATTTGGGATCAATATTAAGAGTGTGCTCAGCGAGTTCTCTCGGTACACCTGGCATGTCTGAGGGCTTCCATGCAAAGATGTCCCAGTTCTCATGGATGAACTCGATGAGCGCGCTTTCCTATTTCGGATCCAGATTAGCACTGATGTTGAACTGCTTGGGTGATTCACCAGGAACGAAATCAACCATCTTGGTATCATATGCTGATTTAAACTTTAAAACCGAATCATGCTCTGTGGTTGGCTTTTTCAAAGACGTCATATCTATCGGGTCAACATTTTCCTTGTAAAATTTTAACTCCTTCGTTGCACAAACTGACTCGGCATAAGCTACATCCCCTTCTTCACACTCCAGGGCTATCTTACGGCTCCCATGCACTGTAATGGTTCCTTTCTGACCCGCATCTTAAGCTGCAGATACACGTAACACGACCGTGCTATGAACTTGGCATAAGCCAGCCATCCAAACAGAGTGTGATAGGGTTGTGGATCTTGACCACTTCAAAGGTCAACGTCTCTGACCTAGAGTCATGATCATCTCCAAAAACAACTTCCAGAGCTATCTTAAGAACTAGATACGCTGAGATACTAGGCACCACACCATGGAAAACAGTGTTTGACGGCTTAAGATTTTTATCAGTCAACCCCATGCAACGGAAAGTTTCATAATAAATTGGATATTGATGCTGCTCCCTCCGTCCATGAGTACTTTGGTAAATTTATACCTTCCGACCTAAGGTGCGACCACCAAAGCCAAATGACCTGGATTATCAACCCGGGGTGGGTAATCTTCCCTACTCCACACGATGGGCTGCTCAGACCAACGCAGGTAACGAGGAACCGCCGGCTCAATAGCATTGACTGGCCTCCTAGGGAGCTTCTGATCGCGTTTACACAAGCTAGTGGTAAAAACATGATATTGCCCACTTTTCAACTGCTTCGGGTTGCTCTGATAACCATACTGTTGCTGTTGTTGGCCCCCCTGACTACTCTGCTGGTTGCAACCACCCTAGTTGTTGTGATTACCTTGATTTCCTTGGAACCCAGAATTAGAGCCGCCACCACCATAACCCGGACCATGAGAGCTGGGCTCAGAGCCACCACCTGGCCCATGGCTGTCATGGAAAAGATTTGAATTCTTGTACTCCTTCATAATGTGACAATCCTTCCATAGGTGCTCGGATGGTCTTTCTTTTGTACCATGCTTTGGGCAAGGCTGATTCAGCATATGTTCAAGATTGATACCACATCCTCTGGCCCGTGGGGACAACTTACCCTTATGACGCTGACCATTATTCTGCGCATTGGTGTTAGCCACACTCTCAAAACTATAATCAGCCTTGCGATTACTTTTGCCTCACTGGTTATGTTGCTGCCCCTTAGCATTGTTGTTCTTTCTTCCCTTCCCCGGGTTTTCATCATCAGACTCGGGGTCCTTGGTACTATCAGAATCTGCATACTTAACGAGAGCCGCCATGAGTGTCCCCATGTCATTGCAATGAAGTTTGAGCTGCCCTAGCTTCTGCTTTAGGGGCATGAAACGGTAATTGTTCTCTAACGTCAACACTGCTGAGTTGGCATTGATGCGATCCGATGAGTGCAAGATTGTTGATACCCGGCGCACCCAATGGGTCATGGACTCACCTTCTTCTTGAACACAAGAGACCAGATCCACAATTGACATGAGTTGTTTGCATGTGTCCTTGAAGTTCTGGATGAATTGGGCCTTTAACTCGGCCCATGACCCGTTGGAGTTGGCAGGGAGACCCTTCAACCAAATACGGGTCGTCCCTTCTAACATTAGGGGGAATATTTGGCACATGCGGCCTCGCTGACATCCCGTAACTCCATGGCCATTTCATAACTCTCAATCCATGCCTCCAGACTTAAATCGGTTGTATAATTAGGCACCTTGCGAGTACCTTTAAAATCCTTGGGCAGGTGCTCACTACGCAGATCCGGCACCACGCATGGTATGCCCAGATTTCTAAAGGTCATAACTGGCTCGACAGAGGTGGTTGGACGAACCGGAGTTGGTTGACAAGACGCATACTTTGCCGCTAACCCGGCCTCTCGTCGAGCTCTTCCTTTATCCACCACATTTTGAGCATCGGCACCATCGCCCGCCGTGTTATGCCCGCGCAGAGGCTTATGGCTACGTCCACTGCTTGACACCGCCGGCTCATCAAGATGTCCTCTATAACTCCGGCTTGGGAGAGGGGTGGAATGAACCCTAACACAGCTGCAAGAATAAGCCTGCTGCTGAACCAGCGCTGTCTGAAGGAGATCTATAGCCCTCCGTGTCTCAACCGCCACTAGTGACTCACCTTCACCAGGGATAGCAACCAATCGTGACGCCGTAGCAATCATGTTATCCAAAAGGTTAGAGTAATGACCCAGTGGCGTCGGCACGTGCTATGGCGGGTTATTGTTCTGACGAGGCGGGTCCATCATGCGCGGCTGAACCGGCGTTCCCTTCCCTGGCGCTTCGACCCGGTTTGCTACTGCCGGGTTACTGGTTCCTGCTCCTAGCGTGGTAAAGAGATTCCTTGCCTCATAAACTGAAGGCAGACGAGTCTGATGCCTCCTCCTCATGACTTCATTGGAAGCGTTCTGTTCTAGCATGAGCCGGTAAGATTGTGACTGAATCCGTTGAGCCTGAGCATCCAAAGCGGTCCGCTCCTTGGCCATCCTGGCATTTTCTACGTTTAGCTCCTCCTTGGCCTGCGCTATCTCATCACACAGCTTTTTTATTGCCGCATTATGTTGATCTTGATCTGTAGGGTTAATCACCCCTGTTAACAACGTTATCAGCTTATCTAGCAAGTCAGTCAAAGCTTGAGCCGGCGGGCGCTCAGGGCCTCATGCCCCGGTAGCCGCTGCCGCTACTGACCCGGAAACCAACTCCGCCGCCGTAGATGAATGTTGCACGGGTTGTGTACCGGCCATGAAGATTGCAACCCGATTCGGTGGCTCACAATGGTCTGGAATACTATCGCCATCGGAGTAGCCCCCAAGCCGGCCGTCTGGCAGTTGATTGTAACGCCCCGAGACCGATGTGCCAGGTGTCTTCCAGTTATTCGCTGTTGTTGCCTTGTTATTGCTTGCGTGTCATGCATTTCATATCATGTCATCATGTGCATTTCATTTGCATACATGTTCGTCTCATGCATTCGAGCATTTTCCCATTGTCCATTTTGCAATCCGGCGCTCCTATGTCACCAGGTGTCCCTTTCTACCTCTTTTCGTGTGCGGGTGTTAAAAGTTTTCGGATTGGACCGAGACTTGTCATGCGGCCTTGGTTTACTACCGGTAGACCGCCTGTCAAGTTTCGTACCATTTGGACTTTGTTTGATACTCCAACGGTTAACCGAGGGACCAAAAAGGCCTCGTGTGTGTTGCATCCCAACACCATTCCAAAGTGGCCCAAAACCCACCTAAACCCTCTCCATCACCTAGGCCGTTCAATCACGATCGTGTGGCCGCAAACCGCACCTCATTTGGAGCTTCCTAGCTCCACCTACCTCTATAAATAGCCTCCCCTCCGAAAATCCCGGGTCTCCTCTCCCCACAAACCCTAAAATTTCCCTCGCGCCGCGCCGGACGTGTCCGATTCCGGCCAGACATGTCCATTCTGCCTCCCGCCGCCACGTGTCGCGCCACCCCACATCGTCGGCCCGGAGAGCCCAGGGTGGGCCCTCCCGGCCCGCGCGCGCCCGCCGCCGCCATCCTTCGCCCGCGGCTCCAGCACCGCCCCGCGCCGCCTTCGCCGCCCTTCGCCGCTCCGGCGCCGCTGCCTCGACCGGCCGCCGTCCGCGCCCTCCGCCCCACTCCGGCGCCGCACCACCGCCACCTCGCCGCCCCTCGCTACTCACGCCGACGCCGGTGAGCTTCGGCCGGCGAGCCCCTCCACTCCGGCGCCAAGTACAACTCTGGCCACCGCGTCCCTGTTCCGGCGAGCTCCCTCCGGCGAACATCGTTTTCTTTGCGATCCTGATCTGGATCTGGATCTGACCTCGGGTTGACTTTTTCGTCCCTAAACCCTAACTTTTGCATACTTTGACGCATCATAACTCTGTCACCGTGACTCCGATTCGTGCGTGTAGCATATAAAAATGTTCGTCTCGACGAGTACATCATTTCATCTCATTGCATCATTTTCATCTGAGCTCATCTTGATGCCCGAAATGCTGTTGGAAAAGGGCTATGTGATGATAGTTTCAGATCTATTTCAGCAAATACACATTTGTCATTTTTGCCATGATTAATGTGTGCATGCTATGATCCTGAGCTCTACATTTGTTTTGATGTATGCCATGCCATCTTTACAGGGGTGTATGACATGTATTTTTGTGATCTTTGTGGTGGCTAGCACAAGCATGCAAAGTAGCTTACTCAGTGATGCTGAATTCAGGGACTTAGAATTTCACAAAGTTCTTGTCCTCTTATTGTTTTTATGCCATATGTTCATGTTGTTTCCTAGTGATCCGTGCATCTTTCGAGGATGTCGTGGGCGCCTACTGTCATGGTTTTGTCACGGCAGATGTCCTAGAGGAAGGACTTAGTCTTGGAGCCATAGCGACGGGTTAGCTTGAAGGGGTTAAAGCGGACACAGGGATGCAAGAGAGTTTATACTAGTTCGGCCCCTTCGATGAAGGTAAAAGCCTATGTCTAGTTGTGATGGGATTGATGGGGTTTCGATGACTAGGGAGCAAACAAGCTTCGCCTATCTCTCGAGTTGTTGTCTGTCCTCTGAACCGCCGCCGGGTCGTCCCCTTATATACACGGGTGACGCCCGTCGGTTCACAGATTCCCAATACCGGCTCATAGATGTGTCCGGTTTGGTCTCTACTTATTCCTAACTTACAACACAAGTTACATACCAACGCCGGTTTACGGCTACAGGCCTTGAACCGACTATGGGCCTTGAGCCCTCATCTGCCTTCTTGGGCTTTAACATAATTAACTACTGATGAAGTTAACCCGGCCCAGATAGGCCGGTTTACGCCTAGTAGTAATATCCCCAACAATCAGTAAGGATGTTTTGTAGATATTGTGGTGCTCTATCCATCCATGTCTTTGTTTGCTTTTATGGAGCACCCTAGCTTGAGTCAATCGAGCTCTACTTTTGCTATAAAATGTTCGTGGCAGATTGTTAACATGTTTAGCGATTTTGCCGAGCTTGTTGATGTTGATCCGTGCATGCTATGTTGTTGTTCTTGCCATGTCTAGCTTTTATACCATGTCTTCTTGCTGGATGTATGCTTATTTTGTCATGCCATGCTTTGTAGTGAGTGCATCGAGCTCGTAAACATGCCTACTTGTTATCTGTTTTGCCATGCTCCAGTTTTTCACTAAGTCTGAATCTGTTTATGTTTTTGATATGTTCTCATGCTTGCAATTGTATTTTCTGATCCCTTTTGGCTCATGGTCACTAAGGGATTTTTGTTGTATGATTTGAGTAGCTTCATACCATGCCTTGCTTTGCCATGATATGTTCCTGTAGCATGTAGTTATCGTGCTTTAAACATTGCTTCCTGATGTTAAATTCCTGACTTGGTGTTATTTCACTAAGTCTGAAACCTGTTATCTTTTGCACTTTTGCCATGCTTGTTTGAACCTGCTATTGAGTGAATTAGCCATAGCTCAGTGTTCATCTTTTGTCAAGCATCATGAGTGTATCCCTGCCATGTATTTTGTTGCTATGTTTGGGTGCTGTAGCGTATTTATCTTGATGCATTTAGTTGGTCACTTGCTGATTATCGCAGACTGGTGCCATATTTGTTTTGCTTGCCATTTCCAAACCGTGCATCCGATTCCGGTGATCTTTATATAGATTTCGACCGAAATCACCTCCTCTTTCCAGTGGAACTATTGATTTTCCATGTTGAGGACAGGTTCAATCATTCCTTTCCAAATCATGCATATGCATCGCATACCGCATCCCCCATACCATACCATATCTTGCATCATGTTGATTGTGCATTGCACGTGGTTGATTGTGTCTCCCTTTGTTTGTTGTTCTTGCTTTGGGTAGAGCCGGGAGACGAGTTTGTGTTCGAGATACCCATTGAGTTCGTGTTCGAGGATCAAGCTTTGGTCTTCTCGGAGAACTTTGCAGGCAAGATGACCATACCCTTGAAATCACTTCTATCTTTGCTTGCTAGATGATCGCTCTTTTGCTATGCCTATGCTGCGATACCTACCACTTGCTTATCATGCCTCCCACATTGTTAAGCCAAGCCTCTAACCACCTTGTCCTAGCAAACTGCTGTTTGGCTATGTTACCGCTTTGCTCAGCCCCTCTTATAGCATTGTTAGTTGCAGGTGAAGATTGGAGCTTGTTCCATGTTTGGAACATGGTAATTTTGTTGGGATATCACAATATCTCTTATTTAATTAATGCATCTATATACTTGGTAAAGGGTGGAAGGCTCGGCCTTATGCCTGGTGTTTTGTCCCACTCTTGCCGCCCTAGTTTTCGCCATATCGGTGTTATGTTCCCGGATTTTGCGTTCCTTACACGGTTCGGTTACAATGGGAACCCCTTGACAGTTCGCCTTGAATAAAACTCCTCCAGCAAGGCCCAACCTTGGTTTTACCATTCGCCACCTAGCCTCTTTTTCCCTTGGGTTAGGGCAGCCCAAGGGTCATCTTCATTTTAACCCCCCGGGCCAATGCTTGTCTAAGTGTTGGTCCAAACTAGAGCCCCTAGCAGCGCCACCTTGGGAAACTCGAGGGCTGGTTTTAGTTGTACGGATTGCTTATCCGGTGTTGCCCTGAGAACGAGATATATGCAGCTCCTATCAGGATGTCGGCGCATCGGGCGGTCTTGCTGGACTTGTTTTACCATTGTCGGGGATGTCTTGTAACCAGGATGCCGAGTCTGATCGAATTGTCTTGGGAGAAGGAATATCCTTCGTTGACCGTGAGAGCTTGTGATGGGCTAAGTTGGGACTCCCCTGCAGGGATTTGATCTTTCGAAAGCCGTGCCCGCAGTTATGGGCAGATGGGAATTTGTTAATGTCCGGTTGTAGAAAACATGAAACTTATCTTAAGTAAAATGCATCAACCGCGTGTATAGCTGTGATGGTCCCTTTTCGACGGAGTTCGGGAAGTGAACACGGTGTTGGAGTAATGTTTGACGTAGGTTGTTATAGGATCACTTCTTGATCTTAGTTTCTCGATCGTGCTTTGCCCTCTCTTCTCGCTCTCATTTGCGTATGTTAGCCACCAAATATGCTAGTCGCTTGCTGCAGCTCCACCTCATACCTTTTACCCTTCCTATAAGCTTAAATAGTCTTGATCGCGAGGGTGTGAGATTGCTGAGTCCCCGTGACTCACACATACTTCCAAAACCAGCTTGCAGGTGCCGTTGAACCGTGCAGGTGACGCAACCAAGCTCAAGGAGGAGCTCGATGAGATTCGTGTTTGTTATGTTGTTCCGTTTCCAGTAGATCAGTAGTGGAGCCCAGTTGGGACGATCGGGTATCTATGTAGCATTTGGGGTAGTCTTCTTTTATTTTGGTTCCGTAGTCGGACCTTGATTGTATTTGGATGAATGGAATGCTTTATTCATGTATTGTGTGAAGTGGCAATTGTAAGCCAACTATGTATCTCTTTCCCTTATGTATTACATGGGTTGTGTGAAGATTACCTCACTTGCGACATTGCTTTCAATGCGGTTATGCCTCTAAGTCGTGCTTCGACACGTGGGAGATATAGCCGCATCGAGGGTGTTACATTGATACAAAGACTCTGTCTTACCGGTGGATGACTTGCCATCAGAATAAACAAGGGTCTCATCACCAGATGTTGGTCTGTCCTCAGATCCCACACCATGGATAAATCCCACGAAGACACGATTCATGGCAGGCCGAACCCGGGCGGGTCTCGCATGCCGAGCCGTCTCGACGATGTCGGTGCAGATGTCCAGCTCAGGGCCCGGTTCGCCGATCTTGCCGACGAAGACGTGGATTCCGCCGTAGGGGACCCGGTACCATACTCAATTGAGCCGGCCTCGGGGCCCTAGCCTGCGTCGTTGATGTAGAGCTTGCCACGGTGACTCTTGGTCATCCAGCCCACGTCGTAGCCCTTGATCCCTTCGAAGTTGCCCTTTGAGAACTCGAAACCATCATGTGATAGCCCCAAAGTGGGCACCAACTATCGTGGAATTGTCACGGCAGATGTCCTAGTGTGAGGACTTAGTCATGGAGCCATCGCGTTGAGGTTAGCTTAAAGGGGTTAATCAGGACAAAGGACACGAGGAGTTTATACTGGTTCGGCCCCTTACGATGAAGGTAAAAGCCTAGTCCAGTTTGTAGTTGGTATTGCTAGGGTTTCGATGAGCAAGGAGCGAATATGCTTGACCCGGCTCTCGATCTGCTGTTTCTTGTTCTAAGACGCCACTAGGTCATCCCCTTATATACACGGGTTGACGCCCTGTGGCCCTCAGAGTCCGGTCGGCTTATATAACGTATCCGGCTCGGTGACCTTTCTTACATCCCTTACAATACAAGATTTACATACATGGCGGTTCATATCTATGGGCCTTAAGCTGCCTTCGGGTCTGGGCCCTCTACTAAGCCTACCTATGGACCGCCATACGGTCTTGGGCTTCATTGTGACGAGTCGTCATAGGGATGACTCGGCCCCTCCTGGGCGGGTCATACCTAATAGTTATATCCCCAATAGTAATGGTGTGTCCGAACGTCGTAATCGTAATTTACTAGATATGGTGCGATCTATGATGTCTCTCACTGATTTACCGCTATCATTTTGGGGTTATGCTTTCGAAATGGCTGCAATCATGTTAAATAGGGCACCATCTAAATCCGTCGAGATGACACCTTATGAACTGTGTTTTGGCAAGAAACCCAAGTTGTCGTTTCTTAAAGTTTAGGGTTGCGATGCTTATGTGAAAAAGCTTCAACCTGATAAGCTCGAACCCAAGTCAGAGAAATGTGTCTTCATAGGATACCCAAAGCATACTGTTGGGTACACGTTCTATCATATATCCGAAGGCAAGATATTCGTTGCTAAGAATGAATCCTTTCTACAGAAGGAATTTCTCTCGAAAGAAGTGAGTGGGAGGAAAGTAGAACTTGACGAGGTAATTGTACCTTCTCCCTTATTGGAAAGTAGTTCATCACTGAAATCAGTTCCAGTGATTCCTACACTAGTAAGTGAGGAAGCTAATGATGATGATCATGAAACTTCTGATCAAGTGACTATCGAACGTCATAGGTCAACCAGAGTAAGATCCGCACCAGAGTGGTACGGTAATCCTGTTCTGGACGTCATGTTACTTGACCAAGACGAACCTACGAACTATGAGGAAGCGATGATGAGCCCAGATTCCGCAAAATGGCTTGAAGCCATGAAATCTGAGATGGGATCCATGTATGAGAACAAAGTGTGAACTTTGGTTGACATGCCCGATGATCGGCCGGCCATAGAGAATAAATGGATCTTCAAGAAGAAGACTGACGCTGACGGTAATGTTACTGTCTACAAAGCTCGACTGGTTGCGAAAGGTTTTCAACAAGTTCAAGGAGTTGACTACAATGACACCTTCTCACCCGTAGCGATGCTTAAGTCCGTCCGAGTCATGTTAGCAATTACCGCATTTGATGATTATGAAATTTGGCAAATGGATGTCAAAACTGCATTCCTTAATGGATACTTAAAGAAGAGTTGTATATGATACAACCAGAAGGTTTTGTCGATCCAAAAGTTGCTAACAAAGTGTGCAAGCTCTAGTGATCCATTTATGAACTGGTGCAGGCCTCTCGGAGTTGGAATATATGCTTTGATAGTGTGATCAAAGCATATGGTTTTATACTGACTTTTGGAGAAGCATGTATTTACACAAAAAGTGAGTGGGAGCTCCGTAGCATTTCTGATATTATATGTAGATGACATATTGTTGATTAGAAATGATATTGAATTTCCGAATAGCATAAAAGGATACTTGAATAAGAATTTTTCAATGAAAGACCTCGGTGAAGCTGCTTATATATTGGGCATCAAGATCTATAGAGATAGATCAAGATGCTTGATTGGACTTTCACAAAGCACATACCTTGATAAAGTTTTGAAGAAGTTCAAAATGGATCAGGCAAAGGAAGGGTTCTTGCCTGTATTACAAGGTGTGAAGTTGAGTCAGACTCAATGCCCGACCACTGCTGAAGATAGAGAGAAAATAAAAGGTGTTCCCTATGCTTCAGCCATAGGCTCTATCATGTATGCAATGCCGTGTACCAGACCTAATGTGTGCCTTGCTATAAGTTTAGTAGGGAGGTAACAAAGTAATCCAGGAGTGGATCACTGGACAACGGTCAAGAACATCCTAAAATACTTGAAAAGGACTAAGGATATGTTTCTCGTATATGGAGGTGACAAAGAGCTCGTCGTAAACGGTTACGTCGATGCAAGCTTTGACACTGATCGGGATGACTCTAAGTCACAAATTGGATACGTGTTTTTATTAAATGGTGGAGCTATCAGTTGGTGCAGTTCCAAGCAGAGCGTCATGGCGGGATCAACGTGTGAAGCGGAATACATAGCCGCTTCAGAAGCAGAGAATGAAGGAGTCCGGATGAAGGAGTTCATATCCGATCTAGGTGTCATACCTAGTGCATCGGGTCAAATGAAAATCTTTTGTGACAATACTTGTGCAATTGCCTTGGCAAAGGAATCCAGATTTCACAAGAGAACCAAGAACATCAAGAGACGCTTCAATTCCATCCATGATCAAGTCAAGGAGGGAGATATAGAGATTCGCAAGATACATACAGATCTAAATGTTGCAGACCCGTTGACTAAGCCTCTCTCACGAGAAAAACATGATCGGCACCAAGACTCCATGGGTGTTAGAATCATTACAATGTAATCTAGATTATTGACTCTCGTGCAAGTGGGAGACTGAAGGAAATATGCCCTAGAGGCAATAATAAAGTTGTTATTTATATTTCCTTATATCATGATAAATGTTTATTATTCATGCTAGAATTGTATTAACCGGAAACTTAGTACATGTGTGAATACATATACAAACGAAGTGTGACTAGTTTGCCTCTAGTTGACTAAGCTCGTTGAATCAATGATGGTTATGTTTCCTGACCATAGACATGAGTTGTCATTTGATAAACGGGATCACATCATTAGAGATTGATGTGATTGACTTGACCCATCTGTTAGCTTAGCACGATGATAGTTTAGTTTTTTGCTATTGCTTTCTCCATAACTATACATGTTCCTATGACTATGAGATCATGCAACTCCCGAATACCGGAGGACCACTTTATGCGTACCAAGCATCACAACATAACTGGGTGATTATAAAGGTGCTCTACAAGTGTCTCCGATGGTATTTGTTGAGTTGGATGGATCAAGATTAAGATTTGTCACTCCGAATGTCGGAGAGGTAACTCTGGGCCCTCTCGGTAATGTACATCACTATAAGCCTTGCAAGCAATGTAGCTAATGAGTTAGTTACGGGATGTAGCATTACGGAACGAGTAAAGAGACTTGCCGGTATCAAGATTGAACTAGGTATTGAGATACCGTCGATCGAATCTCGGGTAATTAACATACCGATGACATAGGGAACAACGTATACCGTTATGCGGTTTGACCAATAAAGATCTTCGTAGAATATGTAGGAACCAATATGAGCATCTTGGTTTCGCTATTGGTTACTGACTGGAGACATGTCTCGGTCATGTGTACATAGTTCTTGAACCCGTGGGGTCCGCACGCTTAACGTTCGGTGACGGTCGGTATTACAAGTTTATGTGTTTTGATGTACCGAAGGTAGTTCGGAGTCCCGGATTTGATGACGGGCATAATGAGCAGTCTCAAAATGGTCGAGACATAATGATCGATATATAGGAAGCCTATGTTTGGACATCGGAATGGTTGCGGGTGAAAACGGGAGTATACCGGAGCTCCAGAGGTTACCGGAACCCCCCGGGAGGTATATGGGCCTTATTGGGCTTTAGTGGGAGAGAGGGGAAAGGAGCAAAGGAGGGGGCGCGCCCCTGCCCCCAAGCTCAATCCGAATTGGTAAGGGGGCCAGGCCCCCCTTTCCTTCCTTCTCTCCTAAATCCAACAAGGCAAGGGGGAATCCTACTCAAAGTGGGAGTAGGACTCCCCTTGGGGCGCGCCTAGGAGGCCGGCCCCCTCCCCCTCCTCCACTCCTTTATATACGGGGGAGGGGGCACCCCATAGACACACAAGTTGATCATTGATCTTTAGCCGTGTGCGGTGCCCCCCTCCACCATAATCCACCTCGGTAATATTGTAGTGGTGCTTAGGCGAAACCCTGTTCCGGTAGCAACATCATCACCGTCATCACGCCATCGTGCTGACGAAGCTCTCCCTCGAAGCTCTACTGGATCATGAGTTTGCGGGACGTCACCGAGCCGAACGTGTGCAGATCACGAAGGTGCCATATCTTCGGTACTAGATCGGTCCATCGTGAAGACGTACAACTACATCAACCGTATTGTCATAACGCTTCCGCTTACGGTCTACGAGGGTACATAGACGATACTCTCCCCTCTCGTTGCTATGCATCACCATGATCTTGCGTGTGCATAGGTAAATTTTTTAAATTACTGCGTTCCCCAACAACATGACCAACCCAGTTTGTTTTTTTCCTTTCTAAAAATGGCTAGCCCAGCTATTTTATTTTTTGCAGAATAACCAATGTAGGCCTACTTGCTTTTCTACGCCCTACTGGGCCGGAAATCTTTCAAGACAAGGAGGGATGCATTTTGCCCAGAAAATGGGCTATAAGTAATATTAAATGGGCTGTAAAATGAAAAAGAACAGCAAACATGCAATTAGTTGCAAAATATTTTTTTCTTTGGATTTTGATATTTTAAATTTCATTGTTTTTGTGCTGGTAAAATTTCATTGGATTTAAATTAAGGTATGTTTAGTTTTTAAATTAATTTAAATCTGGCTAGAAATTTTGGGTTGTATGCTGTTTGGGACAGATTTGGAGGCTGACTTGTTGGTCTACTAGGTTGACGTGTACGCAAGGCTTTGTCAACTTAGTCCACAAATGATTCTAGCAGCAGTGACCGTTGGATGTTAATCCAACGGCCGTGCTGCTTCTTCAATATCTGATCTTCTTACTCTAGCCGCCCAAACTAGCGCCGGTGGGACTGCCAGCTCCCACCTCTCATGGTTGGATGTGCTGCCGCACAGTCCCCACCGCCCCAACCTACTCCATTGCTGGCCAGGCCATTCCTCTACTCACCCACAGCTCCTGTTATTTTCTGGCGACGGCGTCTGGACCAGTAAACCCTCATACTCCCCACCGCGTGGGCAACCACTGCCGAGTCCTCCCCGGCTTCGTGTCATTCCCTTCCTAGGGCTCGCCGTCGTACACCGCCCTGGTGCTATTGGTGCACCGTGGTCAACATGGTCAACGAACGACATCCATCAGACGTGGACTATATGTGGAGAGGCTGACAGCTGGGTCCACGGCCACACACAAGGAAATGCCTCCTTATTATGCGCAAAATAATGATTCCTCCACCTGACATCTGGGACCCACCGGAAGGGCCTCTGTATTTTGCAAAATGTGTTCCCCCACTGACAGGTCGGACCCACCAGCTATATCTTCACATGCAAGGAAGTGCCTCCTTATTACGCACAAAAAATGAATACTCCCCCTATTAGCAGGGACCCAGCATAGTGGGAGGCTGACATGTGGGCCTACTAAGTTGACGGGGACGGAGGGCTTTGTCATCTTAGTCAATATGAACGATTCTAGCTCCAGTGACCGTACGATGTCCATCCAACGGCCGTAGTGCTTCTTCAACCTCTGGTCTTCTTGCTACAGCCACCCAAAGCAGCACAAGTCGTGTCTCCTGCTCCTGCCTCCCGTGGTTGGCTGTGTTGCCACCATTGGCCATGCCATCCCTCTATACTCACCCACACCTCCAGTTATTCTTCGGAGACGGTAGCCTCACACTACAGCCGAAGCAGTCAACCAAGGTACTCCCCTCCACGTGGGCATCCACTTTCGCATCTTCCCCGGCTCCGCGTCGTCCCCTTACTAGGCCTTGCCGTCATCCACCGCCCTGGTGCTCTCGGTGCGGCGTGATCAATGTGGTCAACGAACGACTTCCATCGGAAGATTACTGTACGTGGAGAGGCTGACAGCTGATACGTCTCCAACGTATCTATAATTTTTGATTTCTCCATGCTATATTATCTACTGTTTTGGACATTATTGGGCTTTATTATCCACTTTTTTTTATTTTTGGGACTAACCTATTAACCGGAGGCCTAGCCTAGAATTTTTGTTTTTTTTGCCTATTTTAGGGTTTCGAAGAAAAGGAATATCAAACGGAGTCCAAACGGAATGAAACCTTTGGGAACGTGATTTTCTCACCGAACATGATCTAGGAGACTTGGAACCTACGTCAAGAAACAAAGGAGGAGGCCACGAGGTAGGGGGCGCGCCTAGCACCCCAGGCACGCCCACCACCCTCGTGGGCCCCCTATTGCTCCACCAACGTTCGCCTTCCTCCTATATATACTTACGTACCCCCAAATGATCAGATACGGAGACAAAACCCTAATTCCACCGCCGCAACTTTTTGTATCCACGAGATCCCATCGTGGGGCCTGTTCAGGAGCTCCACCGGAGGGGTTATCCATCACGGAGGGCTTCTACATCAACACCATAGCCTCTCCAATGAAGTGTAGTTTACATAAGACCTTCGGCTCCTTAGTTATTAGCTAGATGGCTTCTTCTCTCTTTTTGGATCTCAATACAATGCTCTCCCCCTCTCTTGTGGAGATCTATTCGATGTAATCTTCTTTTTGCGGTGTGTTTGTTTAGACCGATGAATTATGGGTTTATGATCAAGATTATCTATGGACAATATTTGAATCTCCTCTGAATTATTTTATGTATGATTGGTTGTCTTTGCAAGTCTCTTCGAATTATCAGTTTGGTTTGGCCTACTAGATTGATCTTTCTTGCAATGGGAGAAGTGATTAGCTTTGGGTTCAATCTTGTGGTGTCTTTTCCCAGTGACAGTAGGGGCAGCAAGGCACGTATTGTATTGTTTCCATCGAGTATAACAAGATGGGGTGTTTATCTTATTGCATGAATCTATCCCTCTACATCATGTCATCTTGCTTAAGGCGTTACTCTGTTTTCATGAACTTAATACTCTAGATGCTTGTTGGATAGAGGTCGATGAGTGGAGTAATAGTAGTAGATGCAGGCAGGAGTCGGTCTACTTGTCTCGGATGTGATGCCTATATACATGATCATACCTAGATATTCTCATAACTATGCTCAATTCTGTCAATTGCTCAACAGTAATTCGTTCACCCACCGTAAAATACTTATGCTCTGGAGAGAAGCCACTAGTGAAACCTATGTCCCCTGGGTCTATCTTCATCATATTAATCATCCAATACTTATTTATTTCCTTTGCTTTTTACTTTGCTTTTATATTACCTTGCATCTTTATCACAAAAATACCAAAAATATTATCTTATCATATCTATCAGATCTCACTCTCGTAAGTGACCGTGAAGGGATTGACAACCCCTTATCACGTTGGTTGTGAGGAGTTATTTGTTTTGTGCAGGTACAAGGGACTCGCGCGTAGCCTCCTACTGGATTGATACCTTGGTTTTCAAAAACTGAGGGAAATACTTACGCTACTTTGCTGCATCATCCCTTCCTCTTTAGGGAAAACCAACGCAGTGCTCAAGAGGTAGCAGGAAGGATTTCTGGCGCCGTTGCCAGGGAGGTTCGCGCAAGTCAAGATTTGACTCCCGACAATGAGCCATTTCTGGCACCGTTGCTGGGGAGTCTACGCAAAAGTCAACAAAACAAGTACCCATCACATACCCTTATCTCCCGCATTACATTATTTGCCATTTGCCTCTCGTTTTCCTCTCCCCCACTTCACCCTTGTCGTTTTATTCGCCTTCTCTCTCTCTATCCTCCCTCTCTTCCTCTATTCGCCTCTTTTCCGCTTGCTTTTCTTTATGGTAGTCCTCTATCTTCTCCGTTATCTCCCGAGAATGAAGTTCTAAATTTTAAGCAAAGGGAGGGAGAAAATCTAAAAGACGCTTGGTATAGAATTTGCAATGCTCAAAATAGATCTACTAGGAAGCAATCTACTTCCCTTCTTCTTTGCAATTTTTATGTAGGCAGTACTCCTTGGCACAGATATATCCTTGATACCATTACCGGAGGGAACTTCTTGGGTAGTCATACTTTTGATTCTTATAATGCTATGATAGATTTATTTGGCTCACCACCTCTTTTGGTTAATGGAACTACGTTAACTTTGGAGCATGTAATGGAAGGACTTGAAATTATTGAGAATAAGGTTGCTACTGTAGAGTTAATTGAAAATTTGGATAAAAAGATCCACAACCAAATCACTCAATATGGATCTAAAGTAGGAGTCACCTTGAAAAATATTAAAGAAAAGGAACCTATAGTTAATGAGAAAATAAATCAAGATTCCACTTGAATCGATAAACTTGAGGGTATTATTACCAACTTGGGAACTGCTTTTTCTTCTGTAAAAAATACTCCAAGTCCTCCCACTAAAATTGCCAAGCTTATGTATGTTCCTAAAAAGAAGGGTGAATCTTCTAGTAAGGAAACTGCGGATCTCAAATCTATAAGTATTCATCCCAATCTTTTTGCTATCATTAAGGAACCATTTGTTACAAATGAATTTTTCGGTCTTGTGCCTAAAAGTTTGATAATTAACAAAAAGAAAGAAACTCCTAAAGATAGTAGATGCCTCATTGAAGAATTTCCCACCAAAGATGGCAATACCTAGATCTATCCTTGCTATGCCTAGCTAGGGGCGTTAAACGATAGCGCTTGTTGGGAGGCAACCCAATTTTATTTTTATTCCTTGATTTTTGCTCCTGTTTAGTAATAAATAATTTATCTAGCCTCTGTTTTGGTTGTGTTTTTTGTGCTTAATTAGTGTTTGTTCCAAGTAGAACCGTTGGGAAGACTTGGGGAAAGTCTTGTTAATCTTGATGTAAAAACAAGAAACTTTAGCGCTCACGAGAACTGCTGCCATTTTTATTTGGAAAGTGATATTTAGTTAATTCTTTTTGAAGATGATTAATATATAAATTCCTCACGTCCAGTAATTTATTTTAGAATTTTTGGGGTTCCAGATCTTGCGCTAGCTACAGATTACTACAGACTGTTCTGTTTTTGACAGATTCTGTTTTTGTGTGTTGTTTGCTTATTTTGATGAATCTATGGCTAGTAAAATAGTTTATAAACCTTGAAGTGGTCTTTTGTTTTCTTTCACTAACGGAGCTCACGAGATTTTCTACTTTGAGTTTTGTGTTGTGAAGTTTTCAAGTTTTGATTAAAGATTTGATGGATTATGGAACAAGGAGTGGCAAGAGCCTAACTTGGGGATGCCCATGGCATCCCCAAGATAATATAAGGACACCTAAGAGCCAAAGCTTGGGGATGCCCCAGAAGGCATCCCCTCTTTTGTCTACTTCTATCGGTAACTTTACTTGGAGCTATATTTTTATTCACCACATGATATGTGTTTTGCTTGGAGCGTCTTGTATGATTTGAGTCTTTGCTTTTTAGTTTACCACAATCATCCTTGCTGTACACACCTTTCGAGAGAGACACACATGATTTAGAATTTGTTAGAATACTCTATGTGCTTCACTTATATATTTTGAGTTATATAGTTTTTCCTCTAGTACTTCACTTATATCTTTTAGAGCATGGTGGTGCAATTGTTTCATAGAAACTATTGATCTCTCATACTTCACTTAGATTACTTTGAGAGTCTTAAATAGCATGGTAATTTCCTTAAATAATCCTAATATGCTTGGTATTCAAAGAATAGTAAAAACTTTCTTATGAGTGTGTTGAATACTAAGAGAAGTTTGATTCTTAATGATTGTTTTGAGATATGAAGATGGTGATATTAAAGTTGTGCTAGTTGAGTAGTTGTGAATTTGAGAAATACTTGTGTTAAAGTTTGTTATTCCCGTAGCATGCATGTATGGTGAACTGTTATGTGATGAACTCAGAGCATGATTTATTTTTTGATTGTCTTCCTTATGAGTGGCGGTCGGGGACGAGAGATGGTCTTTTCCTACCAATCTATCCCCCTAGGAGCATGCACGTAATACTTTGCTTTGATAACTTGTAGATTTTTGCAATAAGTATATGAGTTCTTTATGACTAATGTTGAGTCCATGGATTATATGCACTTTTCTTCCTTCCACCATTGCTAGCCTCTCTAATACCGCGCACCTTTCGCTGGTATCATACACCCACCATATACCTTCCTCAAAATAGCCACCATACCTACCAATTATGGCATTTCCATAGCCATTTCGAGATATATTGCCATGCCACTTTCCAACGTCCCGTTTATTATGACACACTCCATCATTGTCACATTGCTTAGCATGATCATGTAGTTGACATCGTATTTGGGGCAAAGCCACCATTCATAATTCTTTCATACATGTCACTCTTGATTCATTACATATCCCGGTACACTGCTGAAGGCATTCATATAGAGTCATATCTTGTTCTAAGTATCGAGTTGTAATTGTTGAGTTCTAAGAAAATAAAAGTGTGATGATCATCATTATTAGAGCATTGTTCCAGTGAGGAAAGGATGATGGAGACTATGATTCCCCCACAAGTCGGGATGAGACTCCGGACGAAAAAAAGAGGCCATAAAAAAGGAGAAAAGGCCCAAATAAAAAAAGAGAGAAAATGAGATAAGGGACAAAGTTACTATCCTTTACCCGACTTGTGCTTCAAAGTAGCACCATGATATTCATGATAGAGAGTCTCCCGTTTCGTCACTTTCATATACTAGTGGGAATTTTTCATTATAGAACTTGGCTTGTATATTCCAATGATGGGCTTCCTTAAAATGCCCTAGGTCTTCATGAGCAATCAAGTTGGATGCACACCCACTTAGTTTCTTTTGTTGACCTTCCATATACTTATAGCTCTAGTGCATTCGTTGCATGGCAATACCTACTCACTCACATTGATATCTATTGATGGGCATCTCCATAGCCCATTGATACGCCTAGTTGATGTGAGACTATCTTCTCCCTTTTTGTCTTCTCCACAACCACCATTCTATTCCACATATACTGCCATATCCATGGCTCACGCTCATGTATTGCGTGAAAATTGAAAAAAGTTTGAGAATGTCAAAAGTATGAAACAATTGCTTGGCTTGTCATCGGGGTTGTGCATGATTTAAATATTTTGTGTGGTGAAGAGCATAGCCAGACTATATGATTTTGTAGGGACAACTTTCTTTGGCCATGTTATTTTGAGAAGACATGATTGCTTTGTTAGTATGCTTGAAGTATTATTATTTTTATGTCAATATTAAACTTTTATCTTGAATCTTTCGGATCTGAATATTCATACCACAATTAAGAAGAGTTGCATTAAAATTATGCCAAGTAGCACTCCACATCAAAAATTATCTTTTTTATCATTTACCTACTCGAGGACGAGCAGGATTAAGCTTGGGGATGCTTGATACGTCTCCAACGTATCTATAATTTTTGATTGCTCCATGCTATATTATCTACTGTTTTGGACATTATTGGGCTTTATTATCCACTTTTATATTATTTTCGGGACTAACCTATTAATCGGAGGCCCAGCCCAGAATTGCTATTTTTTTTGCCTATTTTAGGGTTTCGAAGAAAAGGAATATCAAACGGAGTCCAAGCGGAATGGAACCTTCGGGAACATGATTTTCTCACCGAACATGATCCAGGAGACTTGGACCCTACGTCAAGAAACAAAGGAGGAGGCCACGAGGTAGGGGGCGTGCCTACCCCCCCCCCTCCCAGGCGTGCCCTCCAACCTCGTGGGCCCCCTGTTGCTCCACTGACGTACTCCTTCCTCCTATATATACCTACGTACCCCCAAACGATCAGATACGGAGCCAAAACCCTAATTCCACCGCCGCAACTTTCTGTATCCACGAGATCCCATCTTGGGGCCTGTTCCGGAGCTCTGCTGGAGGGGGTATCCAGCATGGAGGGCTTCTACATCAACACCAAAGCTTCTCCGATGAAGTGTGAGTAGTTTACCTCAGACCTTCAGGTCCATAGTTATTAGCTAGATGCCTTCTTCTCTCTTTTTGGATCTCAATACAATGTTCTCCCCCTCTCTTGTGGAGATCTATTCGAAGTGATCTTCTTTTTGTGGTGTGTTTGTTGAGACCGATGAATTGTGGGTTTATGATCAAGATTATCTATGAACAATATTTGAATCTCCTCTGAATTCTTTTATGTGTGATTGGTTATCTTCGCAATTCTCTTTGAATTATCAGTTTGGTTTGGCCTACTAGATTGATCTTTCTTGCAATGGGAGAAGTGCTTAGCTTTGGGTTCAATCTTGCGGTGTCCTTTCCTAGTGACAGTAGGGGCAGCAAGGCACGTATTGTATGGTTGCTATCGAGGATAACAAGATGGGGTTTTTATCATATTGCATGAATCTATCCCTCTACATCATGTCATCTTGCTTAAGGCATTACTCTGTTTTCATGAACTTAATACTCTAGATGCATACTGGATAACGGTCGATGAGTGGAGTAACAGTAGTAGATGCAGGCAGGAGTCGGTCTACTTTTCTCAGACATGATGCCTATATACATGATCATACCTAGATATTCTCATAACTATGCTCAATTTTGTCAATTTCTCAACAGTAATTCGTTCACCCACCGTACAATACTTATGCTCTTGGGAGAAGCCACTAGTGAAACCTATGGCCCCCGGGTCTATCTTCAACATATTAATCTTCCAATACTTATTTATTTCCTTTGCTTTTTCCTTTTCTCTTATTTTACTTTGCATCTTTATCACAAAAATACCAAAAATATTATCTTATCATATCTATCAGATCTCACTCTCGTAAGTGACCGTGAAGGAATTGACAACCCCTTATCGCGTTGGTGACGAGGAGTTATTTGTTTTGTGTAGGTACGAGGGACTCACGCGTAGCCTCCTACTAGATTGATACCTTGGTTCTCAAAAACTGAGGGAAATACTTACGCTACTTTGCTGCATCATCCCTTCCTCTTCGAGGAAAAACAACGCAGTGCTCAAGAGGTAGCAACAGCTGGGTCCATGGCCGCAGCAAGGAAGTGCCTCCTTATTGCGCCCAAAATAATTATTCCTTCACCTGAAAGTAGGGAACCAACGAACGGGCCACCGTATTTCGTGAAAAAAAAACGTTTCCCCCTGAATGCTAGGACCCACCAGCTACATCTTTGCACGCAAGGAAGTGCGTCCATATTACGGGCAAAAAAGATGATTCCCCCCGCTGACTGCTGGGACCCACCAGCTACATCTTCGCACACAAGGAAGTGCCTGACAGTTGGGACCCACCTGGCCGAAGCGTACGTAACATTGTCATTCTGGTCGCGAACGTGTATGTACATACAATCGGTCTGTCTGCAGGCTACAGCGATGAACCGTGGATATGTAAGGAAGGGCACGTGTCATAGTAGAGGCACGCACACGTGCCGTAGTAGAGGCGCGCACGTAGCATGTACACGTACGTACAACGACCAGGGTGCAAGAAAGTAAATACGGCCATGTACTTACATACTGGCGGGGTCTCAAACGCCTACTCGCGCATACATACGGCTAGGGCTCTTGTACATGGCTGGGTCAGAACGGAGAAGCTGCACCGTCGTTGTGATCATGGGGAGGCAACCGGCCATGTCAGAACGGAATGCGTTGTCGTGTTCATCGGGAGCCAACTGGCTTGGACGGAATAACCGATGGAAATGAGGCCTGGCGTACCGCAGAACAGAGGAAACAACCTTGTGTTCGACCGGCCACGGTCGAAACGGGATCCTGTTCATCGGGAGGGGTCTGGCGTACCGCAAAATGGAGGAAACAGACCTCCTACGGTCGAAACGGGGTCTTGTTGATCGGCAGGGGTGTGGCGTAACACAAAACGGAGGAAACGGACTTGTGTTGGAGCGCTACGGTCGAAATGGGGGTCATGTTCATCGGGATGGGTGTGGCATACCACAAAACTAGATAGCACGAGATACTATTGATCTCCACCGTCGACCCCCTCCAGCCTCCATGGGCTACTGTCCATCCACCGTCGCCCTCCTCCAACCTCCACCTGTGACTGTTCATCCACGGTCTCCTGTTCATCCAGCCTCCATCGCACACTCCGCCACTGGCTACTATTCAACTAGCCCTCTCCACGGGTTCCTATTCAACCACCCCACCACGGGCTACTGTTCATCCAGCCCTGCACGGGGTCCTATTCATCCAGCCCTCCACGGGGTCCTATTCATCCACTGACTCGATCAATCGGGGTACTGTTCATCCA
The DNA here is from genome assembly GCF_018294505.1 of Triticum aestivum. NCBI lineage: Eukaryota > Viridiplantae > Streptophyta > Magnoliopsida > Poales > Poaceae > Triticum > Triticum aestivum. The sequence goes on along the minus strand of NC_057794.1, from coordinate 384,996,818 downwards.
CCGGCAACGGCCTCTACTACCACGGGCTCCCATTGATCCCACCCCCCACCGGGAACCGTTCATCCAACCCCCCCCCAACAATGCTCACTGTTCATCCAGAGGTAGCATCGATCGGCTTCAATTAGCAGCAATAGCGAAGGAATCACTCGGGTTCAATTAATACCAAGGGATCGATCGATCGCTCGGGTTCAGTAAAGCGTAGCCTGCAGTGCAATAGCTCGGGTTCAGTTAGGCGAACGCCTCGCTCGGGTTCCGTTAGAGCCCAACTCCTCGCACCCATGCGCGTACATGTACGAGAGAAACGTGCATCGCTCGGCCCCTGACCAACCACCGTAACTGGGAACTCCCCGATATTTTCCTCGCCCTCGCTTCTACCACGGTTTTTTCCGTCATGGACGGCCCAAAGAATGTCATGCAGCTGCCTCTCCGGCCCACCCAGGATGAAAAGCCCATTTTATATCATGATTTTTTTTCATAGAAGTAGGACCCACCACATCTTTGATGATACCGGGTTTTGTCACAATTATCGTCATAGAAGTGTCATAAGCATGAGAGAAAAACTTCGTTCGGCCCAAAATGTCACGAATGTGTCTTTTTTTTGTAGTGGATCATTCAGACCATCATCTCCCTCACTAGCACAAGAAGACACCTCCTGAGGTAGTTCTCCCACTGTACTAGTTCATTCTCAGCCCACCTCGAGGCAAATCCACCACAAAGCAGGAGTAGGGTATTACACCGCAAGGTGGCCTGAACCTGGGTAAACTACTGTGTCCCATTTCCTTCTAGTTCATCGAGCTAGGCCATGGGACCGACGAGTTGGCATACTAGGGAGGTTGAGTCTTCGCACACACCCTAGAGTTTGAATCTGTCTAGGGTCTGCAGAGCCCTGAATCCAGCATTTGGCGCACCAGATAGGGGAACCGACATTCAAGAAGACTAGTCTAGGTGCCGGACGCGACTGTTCTTTTGCTTGCTTTGTGTAGATGGTTTTCAACTTCTTGAATGAAATTTGGAGCTTTCATGTCTTCCATTACTAGAATTGGAATTTTCTCTCTTGTTCGTTCGCCTTTCCAAACTTTTTCCCAGGAAGAGAGGCGGTTGCCCATCGCTCCTCCTCATGCGTCCCGCATGTAGGGGCTAGGTAGGTGTGTACGACTGGGCTCGCCCACAACCACACCTCGCCGAAGCCTTATTACCCCAAAGCTTTGGCATCCTTAATCCTCGTGAGATGCTCTCGAACGAGCTCATGGGCATGCGCACCCTCTTAAGTCCGTACCTCCGAGCTTCGCGATGTGGTGTACCAGCCACAACCAACCCATGCTCGGTAGCTTGCGCGAGGTAGGATGGGACGCCTCATGAGGCCTTATAAAAACTCTGCAGCTATGAAATGTCTCTTGAGGCTCGATGGCTCCTGAGTCGTCAAGAAGCAAGCCCTTGGAAGGTACCCCTGGAAAGGTGCGCCCTCGCGACATGGGATACTACGACAAGCACATCGAGCTAAGTTACCATAACCGCACCTAGTATAAACACGAATATCATGACATGATATAAAAATAACAAGCATAGCATAGAGGCGCAAGCGTCGTGGTTCAGTACACGCCCCTACAGGGCCCTTTACTTTTTTCAAAGTGCAGGAAAAAGGAAAAAAGCAAAAGAATACCATGCAATCGCATCGGCTCCCGAGGCCAGGCTCAAGCGCCACCCGGGCTCAGTCTGAGTCTTCCTCCTGTTTCAGTGGGGCACGATGGCGAGGCGGCTCATTGCCTTCCCCGATCTGATCACGGTGGCGTGCTAGTTCGTCACAGCTGTCGTCACTAGTGCTCTCACCAGAGGAGGAGCCGCCGCTACTAGAAGTAGCGCGACTGTCGCCAAGGGCAAGCTCACCCTCATTGTCGTCGCAACCATCACCAAGGGCAAGCTCGACGTCGCCACTGCCATCCTCTGGGAAGCACCCCGCACGGCAGCCGTCCTCCCCAAACACCCTCACATAGAGGTTCGCATGGCCGTCGAACCTAAAATAGAGGGTACACCTCCCGCTCAGGCCGTGCACGCGAGAAAACGCCTGTCAACCGTGGGTCAAGAACACGTTGCCCATGACGGTGACTTCGACCCCCGCCCATGAGGCCCCGTTGCAGCAGCCGTCAGCCTGCAGTCAGAGGCCGTCATTCCCCATGGTCGATAGAGCACCCACGAAGAAGCACGGGAGCGGGAGCTAGGTGCCGGTCGGCCTCTTTGACCACACGACAAACTCCGGGAACGCATCCGCCGAGTGGGAGCACAACCGAGGAGGTCGGGCGACCACAGTGCGCCACCCCCCATTGCAGGAGCTGCCCTGTCCTCGGCGGCTCCTACCGCGAGAGGAAGCGCCACCACGGTTGCCTAAGGTGACCTATGCACTTGAAAAAGTGTGCCCGCGCCCCCGAGGGGCCACCGCCAGGGTCGCGACATACTTGCGGGCGCGACCGCGACCTCTCTTGGACAGCAGTGAACACGTCCCCTCCTTGGGGCCTTCCCCTTTTCAGCGGCAAGGAACTTTCTCCTCGGCGCCATGGATGCTACGGCAAGATGGCGAGACAAAGGAGGAGAAGGAAGAGCGAGCAGCGAGAAGATGGAGACGAGCAGGGGGTGTCGGTGTCGAAACCGGCGGATCTCGGGTAGGGGGTCCGGACGGTGCGTCTAAGGCAGATGGTAACATGAGGTAGGGGACACGATGTTTACCCAGGTTCGGGCCCTCTTGATGGAGGTAAAACCCTACGTCTCGCTTGATTGTTCTTGATGATATGAGTATTAAAAGAGTTAATCTACCACAAGATCAGAGAGGCTAAACCCTAGAAGCTAGCTTATGGTATGATTATCTATTGTCCTACGAACTAAAACCCTCCGGTTTATATAGACACCGGAGGGGGCTAGGGTTACACAAGGTCGGTTACAAAAGAGGAGATATCCATATCCGTATTGCCTAGCTTGCCTTCCACGCCAAGTAGAGTCCCATCCGGACACGGGACGAAGTCTTCAATCTTGTACCTTCATAGTCCAACAATTCAGCCAAAGGATATAGTCCGGCTGTCCAGAGACCCCCTAATCCAGGACTCCCTCAGTAGCCCCTGAACCAGGCTTCAATGACGATGAGTCCGGCGTGCAGTGTTGTCTTCGGCATTGCAAGGAGGGTTCCTCCTCCGAATACACCACGGAAGAGTTTGAATACAAGGATAGTGTCCGACCCTGCAAATAAGTTTCACATACCAACATAGAGAGAATAATACTTCCACAAATCTAATCTTCTGACACGTTTCGATAGTATGACATCACTTCATGGCCCGATTATTATTTGAACCGCTTTTCTCAACCAGCTCCGCATATATCGCGAGGCGGTTTTCTTGATACGTCTTGTCAAAGTAGAGATCGTGTTCCCCTTATCACGGGATTCTCATCAATACAGATGTGGGTAACCCAACCGCGCCATCAATTATGGCACCTGGGGAATAAGCAGTTTTGGTAGGCAAGTGGGGAGACTCATTGCCTCCTCCGCCCTTATAAAGGGATAAATATTTACTTTTTTCACCCACGCCTTCTTCCTTCTCGCTTGCCCATTCCTGCACACTCGAGCTCTAGCGCCCAAGCTCGCGTTCTTCTTCTCAAACCACTCCAAGGATGTCTGGAGCAGGAGGCAAGTGGATGTTTCCTCCGTCACGGAGGAAAACATCAAAAAGTTACGGGAGGCCAGATACCTAGCTGCGAATATCGCGCACCGGCTGCCGAATGCGGGGCAGATCGTCCCAATGCCCGAACCCCATGAGAGGGTAGTTTTTCTTACCCATTTCGCCCGCGGACTGGGATTTCCTCTCCACCCATTTGTCCGCGGGCTCATGTTCTACTATGGGCTGGATTTTCATGATCTGGCCCCCGACTTCATCCTCAACATCTCGGTGTTGACCATCGTGTGCGAGGCCTTCCTCCGCATCAGGACCCACTTCGGCTTATGGCTGAAAACCTTCAATGTCAAACCGAAGGTGGTGGGAGGCCAGCAAGCAGAATGCGGAGGCGCCATGGTGGGCAAGATGCCTAATGTCACCTGGCTCGAGGGTACCTATGTGGATACCATAAAGGGGTGGCAATCGGGGTGGTTCTACATCACTGAGCCGCGTGACTCCAACTGGGTGGTGGCCCCCAAATTTCGATCCAGAATCCCCACATGGCTCACCTCCTGGAAAAAGAAGGGCCTGTCCTGGGGTTCTTTGGTAGAGCTAACCAGACTCCAAACATGCATCTAGAACATGACGAACAAGAAAATCAAGCTCGTCAACGTGGTCCAGGTTATGCTCTTCCGTCGGATCCTTTCGTGCCAACAACGGGCATTTGTTTTGTGGGAGTTCGACTAGGCCCAGCACTAGACGCTGCGGGAGCTCTACAACATGATGTACAAGGACGTTTGGAGGGTGTTGTTCAAGGGAGCCGAGATGCCTCCCTCCCTCACCGAGGACCGCGGACTCAACGCAAAGCGCCACGCCCATCCGGTAGGCTTTTATATCTCTCAGTGTATTTATGTGCCCTGGTTTAGTTATCTGCTAGATCTAAGCTTTCATGTCATTAACAGGACTGGATAAAGACAGCGGAGCAGCTTGATTGCCCTGCCCCCCTGCCCGAAGATCCTGCAAATGCTCTTCTAACGAAGATGCTGACTCCGGCACCTTATGAGGTGCCAGAAAAGACGGCCAAGAAGAAGGCCGCGGGGACCCGAAAGGGTCTCCGGCGCAAGGTTCTATCGGACTCATGATACGATGAGTCCGACACGCACTCCTCCCATGGAAATGAGGAGGAGGAGAAAAGTTCTCCCCCCAGCCGGGGGAGACAAGAAAAGGAAGGCCGACCCATCCGGGGAGGCCGAAGGTTCCAAGAAGGGAAAGACCCTCCCTCTGGACTGCGCCATGACGGCCGCCGACGGCGGCGACGAGTGGCTACCCAGGGACAAGCCCCTGGCGAAGTTGTAAGTGTCCGGACACCATAGTACTTCATGGTATGTTTTATTGTACCGCCTTTGCTCATGCCGAACCTGATTATGCAGTCCGGCCTGAGCTCGTCTTTATGTACCCTCGTCGAGCAGCTCTTTCGGCTCATCGGATATGAACAGCGGTTCTCCTCCGACGGCTTCCACCCCTCGCCCTACGGACAAGCTGAGGTGGTGTCTCAAAAGGCACCGACCCAAGGGGATGTAATCCTGAGGGCGCCTCACGGCGACCTCCCGGACCGTGGGTATCAAGGGAGCGAGGCTCCTACGGGCTTCGAGTTCGGGCCCCAGTCAGACACTGTGCCGGAACCTTCAATGGTTCCGGACTCCGGCAGGCAGTCCCCCGTGAAGGGGGGGCAACCATCAGTGCCAGTGTCCTCTGTCCAACCAGAGGCACCGGACAACTTGCTGGAAGCGCTGTGAAAGCGCTTCCATTGATGAAGGACACCGCACTATCATGAGTGCGGTGGTCAAGAAGGTTCAGTCCGCAAAAAATGGGCTGACCGAAGCTTGCGCCAGCCTCCTAACAGGCTTTGAGGTAAGCATTCAAAACATAAAAATATTACCGCATAGATAGTAGGCTCTGATGTTCTGTTCGGCGTTCGTGAAGAAAAGCCGAATAGAGTATCAAATGATAACTCAGGAGTCTAATTAGAGTATGTCTATGTGTATGTGCAGGCTTCCTTGCTAGCCGCTGCCGCACGTACTGTGGAGGTCTCTGCGTTGTAGCAGGCCCTGAAGCGGTCCGATGACGAGCTCGGCCTTACCAAGGGGAGCTCGAAGAGAGCAAAGGTAAGATATACCCCAGTTTATATAGTTAAAAAGAAGTTCGGTGTAAATTAATAGGATCATCATGAATTTGTCAGGGGCCACGATCGAGGTGGAGACCATGAGGAAGGCGTTGTCCTTGGCCGAAGACAAAGCGGCCAAAGAACGCATTGAACGGGAGAAACAAGAAGCCCGAGTGGGCGAGGTGCAACAAGAGCTCGAGGCTCTCGCCAAAAAGCACGAGTCCTTGGAGCTTGACTCCAAGACGCAGGAGTCCGAGCTTGCGCAGCCGCTTGAAAGCGTCCGGAGCGCCAAGGCCGAAGCCCACAGGGCCCTCCAACAGATTGATGTGGCAAAGAAGATAGCAGCGGGTAAGGCATTCAATATGCAAAGCAAGCATGGGAAGGAGGATTTCCTTTTTCTTACCCGAGTTCAGAGCTCTCCAGGAGCGTTTGCAGATCTTCGCCGCAGTGTGCTGGATGCCGCAGAGTTTTACCGGGCTGAGGAGGGGAGCTCAATGGAGAAGTTGTTTTGGTCTCAGTATATTGGGACCGAACACCCTGTGTCCTTGAGCGACCAGCTGAAGCAGTTGGTCGAACTTCACAAGGCGGACGAACAGACCATGAGGGGCCTTATAGTCCGGATGTGGCCTGGCGAGCCCCTGTCCAGCAGCTACATTGGTCTGGTGAGGCGGCTGGTGGAAGCCTGCCCACGTCTTGAAGTCATCAAGCGATCTGTCTGCATCGAAGATGCACGCAGAGCTTTTGCCCGGGCGAAGGTGCACTGGGCGAAGCTGGACGCCGTGAAGCTTGTGAAGGAGGGGCCGCCGGAGGGCAAGGAGCATCGTTGCCCCGAGAATTACTATGATAGCGTCCTGAAGGGTTCCCGCTTAGTGGCAGACAAGTGTGCCAAGGATGTAATTTTTGAATGAACATGCCCATGTGATCCAGTAATATGAAACGAGTTCTTTTGTGCCATGCGACGCTTTATTAATTTAAAATATTACCTTTTGTGTGGCCATTTTTAAAATCTGAGAGTTGGCCAGTCGTCGGCTTCTTCCCCATGTAACTAGTACTAGGGTGTTCGGGGTAAATCTGAACACTCTTTACCCCAATTTTGGGTCCTTCATGGGAGGTGCTCAGCACAACGAACCAGGCAATCAGACTATAATGCTTTATCACTCTCACTTAGCCATAGAAGTCTATGATTTTAAATTTTTGGCGAAGCCCCTGGTACTCGGAGAGCCGAATTTGGGATGCTATACACGCCTAAGCCGGACAAGGCCGACTCTTCGCCCAAAGCGGAAAAAGTCTTTAAGGACTTGAGACCTCTCGAACAGTGACCAGTCTCTCACCTTATCATGACAGTCAGTTTTTGGCTTTCTCTACTGAGGTGCTCGTCCGGAAGAACCGGGACACAATCGCAGTAGTTCTCCCACCGCTACCTTAGCCGATATAGCGGAACATAAGCTCCCAAAGCATGGGAGTCGGGCAACCCAATATTTGACCCAAGACATGATTCGGAGCTGATGCATATAATGCTATAAGTTCGTGGTGCCGCAGTGTCGAAAGCGTTCGGACTTCTTGCGCCGTATTACGGGGTAAACGAGAGCCCCTGGTGTACTGACCGTACCCAAGCGTGCAGGTGCGGAATGTCGTAAATGGACATAAGAGAAATAGAAAAACTTAAATAATGCAATGACAGATTAATAATATGCATCGTTATTTGAATAATACGTCGAAGCGTACTGGTACAAGTAGTGCAATAAGCATAAAGTAGGACAATTCGAAATGTCCTATCCCAAGGCAAGCTACGCATAAATAGTGAAATGCCGGTATATCAAGTATTACTAGAGACCACCTGGCGGTTCCTGTGTTCATCTTAGCTTCTTGCCGCCTTGGTTGTTGCTTCCGGATTGTGTCTGGCAATAGGACTGCCGGATAGGGCTTCCGAAGAGTTAGGCCCTGAAAGAGAAAAGGAATGTCAAAGGTATACAGCCCCTGGTGTGGTTAAGCCACAATGCGGAGCGTCTCCTGATTGTGCCCCCACCTATGTCCATGGTATTTTCAATGCGTAGTTATGTATGTGCGGCACGAATTTCATCGCTGCACTACGACTGGGGCGAGGGCCAGATTGCTAGGCGAGCGCAGATCGTGCCAGGAGATCTTGTTGTAGATTGTTTCGGACTCGCTTGAAGGTGTCCGGGGGCTGTAACACCGAATGAGTGGTATGTCTGAATAGGCTGCTTTGTGCCTCTGCTGCATGGGCCGCAGTGTGCTCTTCCATACGGAGCGAGCGTTCTGTGTTTCCATTTACTGTTATGACCCCGCGAGGTCCTGGCATCTTGAACTTGAGTTATGCATAATGCGGCACTGCATTGAATTTTGCAAATGATGTCCATCCGAGCAGTGCATGATAGCCACTGCGAAACGGGACGATGTCGAAGATTAACTCTTCGCTTCAGAAGTTATCCGGTGAACCAAAGACCACTTCCAGTGTGATTGAGCATGTGCAATGGGCCTCTACACCTGGGATGACGCCTTTAAAGGTGGTTTTGCTGGGTTTGATCCTTGAGGGATCGATAGCCATTTTTCGCATTGTGTCCTGATAAAGCAGGTCCAGGCTGCTCCCGCTGTCCATAAGGACTCGAGTGAGGTGAAATCCGTCAATGATGGGGTCTAGGACCAGTGCGGCAGATCTGCCATGACGGATGCTAGTGGGGTGGTCCCTCCGATCGAAGGTGATTGGACAAGCAGACCATGGGTTGAACTTCGGGGCGACGGGCTCCATCGTGTAGACGTCCCTTAGTCCATGCTTCAGCTCCCTCTTGGGAATGTGGGTTGCGTATATCATGTTCACTGTCTTCACTTGTGGGGGAAACCCCTTGTGTCCTCCTGGGTTCGGCGGCCAGCACTCCTCCTCGTCATCACTATGCAACCCTTCTCCTTGTTTTCGGCATTTAACCTGTCGGCCTGCTTGAAGACCTAGCATTCTTTGTTGGTGTGATTGGCTGGCTTGTTAGGGGTGCCATGGATTTGACACGAGCGATCCAGTATGTGATCCAGACTAGACGGAGCCGGAGTATTTTTTGAATGGCTTTTTCCGCAGACCGGATCTATAGCCTTTGAATCCGCTATTGACTGCCGTATCTTCGATGTTATCGCCGTTATTGTGGCGCTTTGGTCTATTATGATGCTGCCTACCGTTAACGTCTTTGGTATCCGAGGTATCCAGATTCCTTGATGTGTTGTTGCTGCGAGCCAGCCAGCTGTCCTCGCCCGCGCAAAAGCGGGTCATGAGTGTTGTGAGGGCTGCCATAGATTTTGCCTTCTCCTTGCCAAGGTGGTGGGCGAGCCACTCGTCACAGATGTTATGCTTGAATGTCAAGAACCGTGTCCAGAATTGTCTACCGATTCCCCTGGCTGCTGGGTTATGTGGCTCAAGTCATCAGCATCCGGTGGCCACACATAAGTGCCCTAGAAGTTGTCAAGAAATGCATCTTCCAAATCCTCCCAACTGCCGATGGAATCTGCTGGCAAGCTATTCAGCCAATGCCGAGCTGGTCCTTTGTGTTTTAGTGGGAGGTACTTGATGGCATATAGATCGTCACCGCGAGCCATGTGGATGTGAAGGAGGAAATCCTCAATCCATACAGCAGGATCTGTTGTGCTGTCATATGATTCGATTTTTACAGGTTTGAAACCCTCCAGGAATTCATGATTCATAACTTCATCAGTGAAGCATAGGGGGTGTGCGGCGCCTCTGTGCCGGGCTATATCCCGATGTAGTTCGTATTAGTCTTGTGTGCAGTATTCAGCCCAGCCGGATTTACTCTTGGTGTATCCGACGCGACGATCATCGTCCCGTGTGGGCACACGTGTTCGTGTCCCGTATATTGACCTTGCGATTTTTGCCTTACTGTCCAAGATGTCTCGCAGGTCCTCTGTGTTGCCCCAGGCCTTAGTATCTTTGACTGAGTGGCGACGGGGTGCGGACTGAACTTTAGTCTGAAACGCCTCTCTGGCCCGGCCGCGTAGTGGCTGGTCAGCCGCATCGTACACTGCTGAATGAGGTTTTAATGCTTCCTCCTCGAGGTGAGGTAGCAACCTGCGTTTTGGGTAACTCTTGGACGGGCGCTCGAGTTCATGCTCCTTGGCGTCCCTTTTTCTGACTACCTTCTTGTGAAAAGCATTTCAGGCGCAAGGACTTCGGTCCATCTGTCTGCTAACAAGTCTTGATCAGCTTGAAGCTGCTTCTTTAGGCTATTTTCCATGGCCATAAGCAGGCGCTTGAAGCGCTCTTGCTCAACGGGGTCCTCAGGCACGATAAACTCGTCGTCGCCGAGGCTTGCCTCCTCTTCGAAGAGAGGCATGTAATTGTCCTCCTCCGGTTCTCCATCTGCTGCCTGCTCTAGAGGGCTAGCTTGTTCGTCCTCTAGCTCTTCACCGTGCCGGAGGGGATTGTTGTTGTCTTCAGCGCTATCCAGAGTGTTATTATCTCCTGTGCCGGTATCACTGCTCTTGCAGTGGCGGGACTTAGAGCGGTGCCGCTGACGTCGGCGCTTGGGTTGCTTCTTGGAGGGGTCATCCTCCGCTTTCTCATCGCCATTGGCTTCTTTGGGTGTCACACCCTGATTTTCATGCCACAACACTTAAGCTAACAATCATGATAAAAATGTGGTTCGACAAAAACTTTTGAGTGTTTTGGATCTTTTCTTGATTTGATTTTTGTCTGTTGTTTGCAAGTGCTCTAAAAAACAAATAAATCCTCCAACTCGTATACTTCATCTCCTTGGTCCAAACTCTTGAACCAATGATCATGCCATGTGTATAGGACATAAAAATAATTTCTTGAAAAATAATTTGGCCAAATAGTATTTTCAAAAATTAGTTTTCCAAAAACCCCCTGAATTGAGGTTTGCACTGCAAGTACCTAAGTAAGGGCAGTACAAATCTTTCCAAAAATATATTTGACTCCTATTAGATATAGGATACCCAGAAACCACAAAAATATAATTTTAGAAGTTATTTTCCTATTTTATTTAAAAGCTTTTTCTTAAGGCCAAAAATGATCTTTAATAGGGAAAAATTATTTTATTGTTTCAAAAATATTTGAGAAAAATCAGGGAAACTCTGTGGACATATATTTTCCATATATATGAGTTTAAACACATGGTCATGTTCAAAATATTGGACACAACCTCCCAAAACCATTTCTTCCCATTTCAAGGATTTGAAATATTTCTACAGGAAATATTGCCCAACAATTCCAAGAAAATTCTAGAATGTCACATATGACATGTTTGATGATCTTGACAAGTTTCATGTCATGGAGAACAGTATAACCCCATGAAACCCTCTCAAAACCACTTCTGTCCTTTTTCAAGTTTGAACAACTTTGCACTATCAAACATGTCCAAATGGTCTAAAACTTGGTGCACATGCTCAAATGGTGTAATAATGCATGTAGACCAAATGGCACAAGTTGGAGAGAATTTTATCTTGATCAAAGTGCCCCAAAACCCTCTCTGACCAGAATCTAATTTGAACAAGTTTGTACTACAAACTTTCTCTCCTTGACCCCAACTTTTGTGAGCATGTTCACACGACCAAATGAGGCCACTACACCAAGTGGTGCATCAAGGAGAAGTGATTTGCTCAACTAGATCTACACAAGTTCATTTCTGCTAATTTATAGGGCTTACAAAAGTTGCATTGGCAACTTTGCCCAAATCAGCTCCAGATTGGTAGAAGGCCCTAATTATATGTTTCCCTTCACCCTGTGGAGTCTCATGGCAGTAGGAAATCATCTGCTGGCCCAAACCATCATCAAACACCTTCTGCCATTTTTCCAAAAACACCATTTTGACCCCTTCCACTAATCTCCTTGAGCTCAACTTTTTGCCACAGCTCCTCCTAGTCTTCTCGTACCTGCAGTAACTCTCCCCTGGTCATTGCTCAATTATTGGAGGGGTAAAACCCCATTTTCTCTCTTTGGACAACCCATTTCCCTCTCTCCCTCAACCTCTCTCCTCTCCTACTGGCTGTCCAGGGCATCCAAGGCCCTCTCCCCTTTGTTTACTCCTCCCTAAACAACCTAGACACAAGTGGCCACGCCCTACAAGCCAAGGGCAGGCCCTGGCATGCAATTGGCGTGCTCCAGAGCGCGCTACAGTGCACACCCGCATTGTAGCCGCCCCCTTCCAACCGCCTCCGGCCACCTAGGGCCTCCCCCTCATGTCCCCCGAGGTCACCTCGACATCCACAGCATGCTACACTCTCGTCCCCCTCCTCTCTCTCCCTCTCCGGCTCTCCTCGCGTGCGGATAGAGCGCTGCCCGAGCGCGCCAGTCGCTGGCCACGACAGGGACCCGCTTTGCCACATTCCCCGCTCCCTCTCTTCTCCTCCTGGGCATAGTCCACCTCCACGAACTCCCTGGACTCGGCGCAGCACCTTCCCGGGGCCCATAGCGACGAGCATGAGCTTGCCGGCGCACGAGCCCACGGTGCACCATTGCCCCGCCATAAAAGGCCTCCCCCGAGCCCTCTCTGGCCTCCGTTCGCTCTCTCTCCCTCCCAGCGACCCCCTAGACCAACGCACTCCCCTCCTCGTGCTCTCCATCCGCCACCATGGTCGGAGCCCTGCCATTGGCCTCCGCCTAAATTCGCACCCACCACTCCTCCTCCTCCCCTCTAGACCGCACTAGAGCACCTCCACAGTCACCGCGAGCCCCTCCCGTGCTTCTCCCCCTCCTCCCCGTGGTTGTTCCATCGAGTTCCACCACCACCGTCAGCCTCGTCCGCCGCAGTCGATGCCCTGCTCGACCTGGTGCCACTGGGCGACCGTGCCACCCACGGTTGGACGCGGGCGGGTCCCCTGAGCACGCCGGTGGGCAGAACATCGCCGGAGACGCCATGTAGCACTGGCGACCGGCGTCGAGCGCCTCCTCTGTCTCCTGTCGCACCCACACGGGAGGTGGAGGACGAACCTGACAGGAGGGCCCCGCCTCGTTTAAGTGGACACGCGCTCTGCCTGCTGACGCCTTCGCTCGGGGAAGGCGTATTTCCCCGAGTACGCCTCCTCCGTCGATAGCCCGCGCGCAGCCGAGCCGCTGGGCCGGCCCTCTGCCTATCTCTCGCCTTGCGCGCATGATAAGGGTAAAGCCCCCTTTCCCTTTTTCTTTTTCCCAGTAGACTTCAAAAGCACTTAAAAAAATCAAATCAACTCCAAATTTGATGATTCAAATTTCTAGGGGATCCACAAATCATGATCTATCACATAGTGCTATTTGCACATTTTTCTAGAAACTTTCTCTTCAGAAATATTTATTAAAACCCCATTTTCCATTTCTGTGATGAACTTTAGAAAATCACAGAGAGCCCATTTTTTATCCAAATTCCATGATTCAAAATCCTACATGTCTATAAGTTCAAAACTTAGTTTTTAACATTTTTACTAATACTTTCTGTATCACCTCAAATAATGGTCTATTTCTTCATATATAGCCAACTTTGCAAATTCATAGAGAATTCATTTGCACGCCAAATCCAGTGAAACCAACCCCCAGATGCTTCTAAAATCATGGTTTGTTAAATGGGTTCCTTTGCTCATTTTTTAAAAATATATTTCCGTACACTTCTTGCAAATCCATAAACCCCTTGATTCAATCATATCAAAATGTTTAGAAATATCCATTGATCCACTTCCAATGAAATCACCTTGGTCATTCCTCATATGACCAGAGGTATCCTAGAAAAGTCCAACTCTCATTTTTAGAGCACTTCTATTTTCTGCCTTGTTGTGTTGCTTACTATGATTGTTTTCGACGTTAGTTAACGAAGTAGACGAGATACTCGGAGATGGACCAGAAGATTTGAAGAATCTGATGAACCAGGCAAGAAGCCCTTTGACCATGTCTATGAAACCTTTTTTTATGCATGACATATAGCACCATATTGTTGTTGCAACGGAATCATGATGAGGTGGAACCCCTTTGATGGGTTTCCTCTGTTACTTCCTCGTTGATACTTGCATTGTGCATGACCCTACCTCCTTATGAGGGTTATACCGGTGGGAGTAGATAGGATGCTAAAGTAGTTGCTACGCAAAAAGGGACGGGAATATGCATGGTGATGGAGACATAGTATTTTCAAAAGACTTTTCGAAAACCCCACCGGGTGACACTTATGCCCGGGGGATATGATGAATTGGGTAGCCACTTGATGACGAAGTGGTGTACCGAGGCAAGTGTGTGTGTTGCTTTCAAAAACGGATTGGTTTAAGTTGCGACCGTTATTCCAACCTTACATGCGCAACCACTCTACCCTTATATGGAAAGAGCATTATTGATTACCTAGGCCGATACTAGCTTGGAGCCCGCATTACTAGTGATGGGGGAGAGTTGGTGCTCTCTCTCGGGACGGGGTCGTGCCAGGTAGGGCGGCCAAGAACATTTTTATGGGGCACCGGACACACCTTTGGTACCCAGAGCCAGTGGTATGTGATAAATATGGGTGCAAGGCTCCACAACTTTTAAGTTGTGAAATGTTGGGCACGGGGGTTACTACCAATCGAGTGGACTCCATGTTAGTGTCGTCTAGGGAAAGATAGTGATCGGGTGCTTACCCCGGGTACTTGAGGTACCGCGGGTCATGGATGACACGGAAGTTCCCCGGATCTTGTGGGTAAAGTGTGCAACCTCTGCAGAGTGTGAAACTATTCGAATAGCCGTGTCCACGGTCAAGGACAGTTGGGCAACCGCTCTTGGGCTACGTCCACATGTTTACAAACCAGTGTGTGTGTGTGTTTGGATAAGTGGGAAGAACTACTTGGGTCAAGTCAAAGGACTTGACATGATTGAGTTGGGTTGGTGCCCACTCTATTTATGTTGATATTTGTAACCTGTCCTTATGGTTACTTGAATTCTCCTGATGCATGTCTTACAAGTTGTTGAACATGTCATTGCACTCAAAACTAGCTTTCTGCAAAAAATTACATATATCATGCATTGTTGTACCTTGAGCCAAAACATGGGTTGCTTGCGAGTACATTCAAAGTACTCATTGTCTTGCCACTGGTTATTTTATCGGCCAAGCATGAAAGAACAGGAGCAAGATGAAGATTTCTTTGGCGACGAACATGCGAGCTAGGACGCTTCCCAGTCAGAATGCTTGCAGGGTTACGGCAGATGGCATGGGTCCAAGTTGACAACGAAGATTTCCGCTGCGATGATACACTCAAGACTTGACCCTAATGGTCCTACTTGTGTAAAACGATATATATGGATGTAAGTCGCTTGTTATTCAGCTTCTGTGTGTTCAGTGAGCATTGATCTCTGGGATCACTATACACGTGCATTCGGTGATCACGACTTATGAGTCGGGGTCCCCACATTGGGGGTGTCCACCATATATATATCATATGATGAGGTGGCGGTCCAATGCCCCGAGGGCGGTGGATCTTGTTCGTCTCTGGCTTCGTCGTCCATACCGTAGAAGTCTTCGGAGCCGAAGTCCAGCATGTCGGTTAAGTCGTCGATAGTGGCTACTAAGTGGGTGGTGGGTGGGCAGCGAATTTCTTCGTCGTCCGCGTCCCATTCTAGTCGGACATAGTTCGTCCAAGGTTCTCCTAACAGGGAGAGAGACCTTAATGAATTTAGCACATCTCCAAAAGGTGAGTACTGAAAGATATCCGCGGAGGTGAACTCCTTGATCGGCGCCCAGTCGGACTCGACGGGCACGGATATGAGTGGCTCAGAGTCCGTGGCCGAAGATGAATCCAGTGGATCGGCGACACGGTTCTCGTAAGGGGTGAAGTCAGTATCCGGCTCTATCTCCGCTGAGAGTGCGGCCTCCATGGCGGGGTCCGTCCCTTCGCTCTCGGATGGTGCGACTTGCTCCGGATTAATAGCCGGAGTAGCTGCGGATGTGATCTGCCGAACACTGTCTGATGGTAGAGTTATGTCTTGCTCATCGTGACTGCGCGGCGCATCCGGCATGGGCTCGAATCCGTCGAAGATCAAGTCTCCGCGGATATCGGCCATGTAGTTCAAGTTTCCAAATCTGACCTGATGGCCAGGGGCGTAGCTCTCAATCTGCTCCAGATGGCCAAGCGAATTTGCCCGGAGTGCAAAGCCGTCGAATATGAAGATCTGTCCGGGGAGGAAAGCCTCACCCTGGACCGCATCGCTAGCGATGATCGAAGGAGCCATCGAACCTTATGGTGACGACACAGTGGAACTCTCAATGAAAGCACCAATGTCGGTTTCAAAATCGGCGGATCTCGGGTAGGGGGTCCTGAACCGTGCGTCTAAGGCAGATGGTAACAGGAGGCAGTGGACATGATGTTTACCCAGGTCTGGGCCCTCTTGATGGAGGTAAAACCCTACATCCTTCTTGATTGTTCTTGATGATATGAGTATTACAAGAGTTGATCTACCATGAGATCAGAGAGGCTAAACCCTAGAAGCTAGCCTATGGTATGATTGTCTGTTGTCCTACGGACTAAAACCCTCCTGTTTATATGAACATCGGAGGGGGCTAGGGTTACACAAGGTCGGTTACAAAGGAGGATATATCCATATCCATATTGCCTAGCTTGCCTTCCACGCCAAGTAGAGTCCCATCCAGACACGGGACAAAGTCTTTAATCTTGTATGTTCATAGTCCAATAGTCCGGCCAAAGGATATAGTCCGGCTGTTCGGAAACCCCCTAATCCAGGACTCCCTCAGGGGAGCTCTGCCCCTCCCCTCATTTATAGCTGGATGGAGTCCAACCGCCGGCCTCCATGATCCCCAGTAATGATGATCTTTCTACATGCAGCAGGCTCTTGTTAAGTAGAACGGTTGCTGAGGCTACATGGGGAAGCAGAGATGCCCACGTCCCATCAAGCGTCACGATCCGACCGAGGTTGTAGGTGCTTCGGGCCCGCGACGCTCCACCATTGCCCTTTAGCTCTGCCACGAAGCCAAGTCCGAGCATGCCTTAGGCCTGGGGGCTACTGACAGCGTTGTAGGAACCAAGGTACCTAGACTTTCCTGCCTGTGTCCCATGGCATGACTCCATCGATGGCCCGGTATGGCCCATATTCAACACCAACAATGCAAGACCCTCGTGAGGGGCCAAACCTCGCGAGGCGGACGGTGCCAAGACCTCTAGAAGGTTTGGCCTCCTTAAGCTGGCTCCTGAGGAACGCATATTTCTATCCAAGCCCTCACCTCGTGAGGTTCGGATGATGCAAGGCATGACGACCAAGGCCAGGCGGGCGCCAGTGGGTGAAGTACAGCAGTTTCCTCTTTGGTGCTAAAGAGGCAAGCGCAAGCATGGAGTCCCGAGGAATCAGCCAGAGGTTTCCATTTCTATGCAACAAGACAAAGACCGCCAGGATGGCAGGACGGAGGTCATCACTGAGCCCACCACGGCGTCACGACCAGAGACTTTGCACGCGAAGACCACCTTTCGTCAGGATAAGATGTACTAGTTGTCTCCCTTCGAATTTGGTCGTTGTGGGATCCCTTCCCGCCTTCATTTTGGGGGAAGAGGACCAAGGCCACTATAAGTATAGTCTAGCCACCATCATAGATGCGGACGGATCATTCAGACCATCCTCTCCCTCACCAGCGCAAGAACACACCTCCTGAAGTTGTTCTCCCACTATACTAGTTCATCCTCGGGCCACCTCGAGGCAAATCCACCACAAAGCAGGAGTAAGGTATTACACCGCGAGGTGGCCCGAACATAGGTAAACTGTTGTGTCCCATTTCCTTCTAGTTCCTCGAGCTAGGCCATGGGATCGACGAGTTAGCAAACTGGAGAGGTTGAGTTCTTCACACACACCCTAGAGTTCGAATCTACCCAGGGTCTATGGAGCCCCGAATCCGACAATCTCCACAACCTAATTGGAGACCTCCGACGCTTACCCGGAGCTTTACACCACAATGATTGAGCTGGCACTCGAACACTTCAGCGGCAACGCAATGACAAGACGTGCAAGAGGAGGATAAAATGACACGTACACATACGGTCAATAAAATAAACATTTCTGATTTAATTACCTAGCACACGGCCTCTCTTTACATGGCGTCGTGAATAATTCTTCACCAACTATGTGATGTGGAATGCAACATAGTTTCACATCACGCCGCTAGGCTCACAGCCGCCGACTGGCTTGTAGATGGCCATTCCCTACATGTTCAATTGCTTTATGCAAGTGATTGCTCGTAGTTGAGGTGGCCGCATCACACTCTACTCGCGTCCCTCCGTGTGCGCTGCCAGCGTTGGCTAGCACATGGTCACATACGTTTGGGGTGCCATATGCATGCAGTTGTGTTGGGCGCGGCAGCGCGATGCAGTTACCCGCTGCTAAAACTTCTATGCCGACATGCCAGAATCTATGCCGCCCAACCCCCATTTATTCCCGTGGCCATTTACCTTAATCTCTCGTGCCCCACGACACAATAAGCACACCCACGACAACATATACAGGGAGGATATCGAGAGGCTCCAATGGCGCTCCCTCATATGTCTCCTTCGTATCTATAATTTTAGATTTCTCCATGCCAATGTTATACAACATTCACATACTTTTGGCAACAATTTATATGATTTATTGGACCAACATATTGATCCAGTGCCTAGTGCTAGTTCATGTTTGTTGCATGTTTTTTGTTTCATAGAATATCCATATCAAACAAAGTCCAAACGCGATAAACTTTGCGGAGATATTTTTGGAATATACGTGAATTTTTGGAAGAAGAATCAAAACATGACGGTGCTCAAGGGGCCCACTAGGTACCAGAGCGCACCAGGGGGTGCCTGTCACGCCCTGATCGGTAGTAGGCACCTTGTAAGGCGGTTGCTGCCCTTCTTTCGCCGCAAGAAAGATAATTTATGTATTAAAATCCTCTCAAAATTCCAGCCCAATCGTAGTTACAGATCTTCAAGAATTTAAGAAATGATGAAGGGCTAGAAAACAGGAACTCGAAATAGAAGAGAACAGAGAGAGAGATCCAATCTCGGAAGGGCTCTCGCCCCTCCGCTGCCATGCAGGCGATGGACCATAGTGGAAACCCTCCTCCCATCTAGGGGGGGAGGTCAAGGAAGAAGAAGGAGGGGGTCTCTCTCCCCCTCTCCCCTTGTGGCGCTGGAGTGTCGCCAGGGCAAGGATCGTGATGGCGATCTACACCAACAACATTGCTACCATCAACACCAACTTTCTCCCCTTCTATGCAGCGATGTAACCTCTCTATTCCCGCTGCAATTTTCTACTTAAACATGGTGCTAAAAACTGTATATTATTACCCAATGATATGTGGTTATCCTATGATGTTTGAGTAGATCTGTTTTATCCTCTGGGTTGATTGATGATCGTGATTAGTTGTATATTTGATCTTGGTGATGTCCTATGGTGCCCCCCATGTCGCGCAAACATGAGGGATCCCAGGTGTAGGGTGTTGCAATACGTTGATGATTTGCTTATGGTGGATGGCTAGAGTGACAGAAGCTTATGCCCGAGTAAGGGAGTTGTTGCGTATGGGTTAAACAGGACTTGATACTTAATGCTATGGTTGGATTTTATCATGATGATCTTTGGTAGTTGTGGATACTTGCTAGAGTTCCAATCATAAGTGCATATGATCTAAGTACGGAAAGTATGCCAGCTCATGCATCTCCCTCCTAAAAACTTCAATAATGAACACCGGTCTAGTTATCGATAACCTAGGGACAAATAACTTTCGTGTGCGACAAAAGCTATCTACTAAACAACTAACTTTTAATATCTCGCAAAGTACTCATAGTTTTATTCTTGAAAAGTAGTTCTAGCATCACACCTACAAAATAGTTTCATACTTGTTCTAGGTCAAGCAAACGTTAAAGTGTGCTTAGAGTTGTATCGGTGATCGATAGAACTTGAGGGAATATTTGTTCTACCTTTAGCTCCTTGTTGGGTTCGACACTTATTTATAGAAAAAGGCTACAAATGATCCCCTATACTTGTGGTTTATCAAGAACTTTTTTTGGCACCGATGCCGGGGGGCAATAGCTTGGGTGAATATTCTCGTGTGTGCTTGTTTGCTTTACCACTAAGTAGTTTTTATATTCTTGAATCATTTCGACCCAACGAGTCTGCCTGAGGTTGAGGTTGGGCTGAGTGAAGATGTACTTGAGGCTCTTATGATCAGTGAAGATGTCCACTTTTCTTCCCAACAAGAGATGTCTCCATGTTAAAAGAGCATGGACAACTGCCGCCAACTCGAGGTCATGAGTGGGGTAGTTCTTTTTGTTGGGCTTCAACTGGTGAGAGGTATAGGCCACATCTTTCTTCTCTTGCATTAACAGAGAACCGAGACCTTGTAGGGAAGCATCACAGAAAACCTCGAATGGTTTGGATTCATCAGGAGGAGTCAGAACTGGAGCTGTAACTAACTTCTCTTTGAGGGTGTTGAAAGCTACGTCACGTTCAGACATCCAGACATACTTCACATGCTTCTAGAGGAGGTTGGAAAGAGGCTTCACGATCTTAGAGAAATTCTCAATGAATCTTCGACAATAGCTTGCGAGCCCAAGGAAGCTGCGAAGCTGCTTCACATTGCGAGGAGGTTCCCAATTCACAATTGCAGACACCTTCTCAGGATTAACCGCTATGCCCTTGGCGGAGATGATATGCCCAAGGTAGAGAACCTCATCGAGCCAAAACTCGCACTTTGAAAACTTCGCATAGAACTGATGTTCTCTAAGTTTGTCCAACACCAATCTCAAGTGCTTGGCATGATCCTCCTTGTTCTTGGAAAACACCAAAATGTCATCGAGATAGACCAAAACAAAGTCATTTGTGTAGGGGTTGAAGATGAAGTTCATCATTCGAGAGAATGTTGGAGGAGCATTGACAAGGCCGAAAGACATGACAGTGTATTCATAAGAACCATAGCTTGTTCTCAATGCTGTCTTGGGATATCTTATTCACGAATGTGAATCTGATGATAGCCCATACGAAGGTCAAGCTTGGAGAATACTTGAGCACCTTTGAGTTGTTCGAAAACCTCATTGATGTTGGGAAGTGGGTACTTGTTCTTTATTGTCTTCTTGTTCAATGGACGGTAGTCGACATGGAGTCGGTCCGTTCCATCCTTCTTCTTGACAAAAAGAACACCACAACCCCAAGGAGAAGAACTTGGTCGGATGAGACCCATACACTCTTGTATATCGAGTTGTTTCTTCAGCTCCTTCAACTCTTCTGGTCCAAGCTTGTAAGGACGTTTGCAAACATGTTCCGTGCCAGGTTCAAGATCAATGACGAATTCAACTGGCCGGTGAGGAGGCATTCCTGGAAGCTGTTCTGGAAAGACGTCTTGATATTCACAAACGACTGGAATCTGAGAGATGGCATTCAACTCGCCCTTCTCATTGAGAAAAAACAGTTGAATGGTATCATCACGAGTGGCAAAGACGATCACATCCTCAGACGAGTGTGTCAATTGAATCTGCCTGGCAGCACAATCAAGTTGAGCCTTGTGCTTAGAAAGCCAGTCCATGCCGAGAATTAGATCAATATCCGAGTTACCAAGAACAATTGGAGAAGCCAGAAATTTGTAGTGGCCCATCATGATAGAAACATCCGGAACCATCATGCTAGAACTCAAACGCTTAGCCGGAGAAACAACTTGCAATGCTTTAGGTAAAGCCTTAGTGTCAAAGTTGTGCTCCGATGCAAATGGGAATGACATGAAAGAATGCGATGCACCAGAGTCAATAAGAACTTTTGCAGGAATATCGTTAACAGGAAGGTTACCCATGATCACTTGTGAAGAGTCCTCTACCTGAGCTGGGTCATCATGTTAACCTTGACATGCTTGGGATTATGCTTTACCACTGCATTGCTGGCAGATCTCACAGGAGGAGGAGGCGGACGACGCCTCTGGTTGAAGCATTTGTTTGCATAGTGACCCTTCTGCTGACACTTGTTGCACGTAACCTCAGAAAGCGGGCGGTGATACGGAGCACTTGATCTTGGAGCATGAGACGAAGTCTTGTTCTGAAAGCCTGGTTGGGTGGGTGGGAAGATCCATTGCCACCTTTGCTCTTCTGCTGATAAGGCTGATGGAACGGAGGAGGAGGAGGCAACCAATACTTTTGCTGCTTAGCTACCACTTGAGGTGAAGAAGGAGTTGCATCCCTGACTCTCTTCTTGGAAGCATCGCATTTGAGCTGAGCAGCGTCTTGCTTTAATGCCATGTTGTAGAATTCATCATACCTTTTCGGCTCTAAAAGCACAAGAGCTAGTTGCAGATCTTCTCTGAGGCCACCTCTGAACTGATAAATCATGCTCTTCTCATCAGGGACGTCTTGCTTGGCGAAACGAGCGAGCTTCTGGAACATGATGTTGTATTGGTAAATAGACAATCCGCGTTGCTACAGATTGCGGACCTCCTCATGCTTGCTCTCAACAACACTCTGAGGAATGTGGTGAGCTCTGAAGTCTTGGCGGAAATCATCCCAGGTAATCACATGACCTCCTCTAGAATCTTTGTATTGTTGATACCACTCAGTAGCTTGGTCTTTCAGTTGGAACAAAGCAAACTTGACAAAGTCCTCAGGCCTGACGTTGCTGCACTCAAATTGTTTGCAGATATCCACGAGCCAATCATCAGCGTCTGTGGCCTCGACACAGTTACTGAAGGTCTTTGGCTGGTTTGCGAGGAACTGGTTGAGGGTAGCAAACTGAGTTTGATTGTTGTCATGGCCTTGATTTCCTTGGTTGCACTCTTGCAAGAGTTGCATAATCAACTGCATGTTGGCGTTGGTAGCGGCCATCACAACTTGCCATGCCTCCGGAGGTGGAGGTGGTGGCGGTGGTTCCGGATTCTGACGCGTTGGAGGAGCCATCCTGAAGAGGGTGACATCCGTTAGCATCTTGAAAGACATATATTCAAGCTGAATCAAATGGATCAAAATTGCAACATATAGCCTTAACATTCAAGCTGAACCCATGTTCCTGGCAGATTGTTTACGTGTTAATCAATTTTGCCGAGGTTGTTGTAGTTGATCCATGCGTGCTATGAGATGGTTCTTTCCATGGTTAGCTACTTGATCATGTCTTCTTGCTGCGTGTATGCTTAGTTTGTCATGCAATGCCTTGTGGTGAGTGCATTGAGCTCGCAAACATGCCTACGTAACTTTGTTTTTGCCATGTCCAGTTTTCTGCCATGTCTGAATCTGTTAACGAAACTTGCTATGTTTACATGGGTTCCATCATATCTTCTGATCCTTTTTGGCTTATGGTCAGTAAGGGACTTTTGTTATATGCTTTGAGTAGATTCATGCCATGCCTTGCTTTTCCATGATATGTACCTGTAGCATGTTGTTATCTTGCTCTAAACATTGCTTCCTGATGTTAATTCCTGGCATCTTGCCATGCTTGTTTGAACCTGCTATTGTGTGATTTAGACGTAGCTATTGTTCATCTTTTGTCAAGCATCTTGAGTGTATGTCTGCCATGTGCTTTGTTGTTATGTTAGAGTGCAGTAGCTTAATTTCTTGTTGCATTCTAGATGGCATCATGCTGTTAATCGCAGGATTGTGCCATTATTGTTTTGCTCGCCATTTGCAAACCGTGCATCCGATTACGGTGATCTTTATATCAGTTTCGACCGAAATCAACTCATCTTTCTAGCAGCGCTCTTGGTTTTCTATGTTGAGGCCTGGTTCAATCTTTTCCTTCCGGAGCATGCATATGCACTGCATGTCACATCCCGCATATCATGCCATGTTTTGCATCATGTTGCTTGCGCATTGCACCGTGGTTGATCGTGGTTCCCTTTGCTTGTGTTCTTGCTTTGGGTAGAGCCGGGAGACGAGTACGTGAACGAGGAACCCGTTGAGTACGCTTACGAGGATCAAGCTTATGTCAACTCGGAGAACTTTGCAGGCAAGATGACCACACCCTCAAAATCACTTCTATCTTTGCTTGCTAGTTGCTCGCTCTATTGCTATGCCTATGCCGCGATACCTACCACTTGCTATATCATGCCTCCCATTTTCCATGTCAAACCTCTAGCCCACCTTGTCCTAGCAAACCATTGTTTGGCTATGTTACCGCTTTGCTCAGCCCCTCTTATAGCGTTGCTAGTTGCAGGTGAAGATTGGAGTTTGTTCCTTGTTGGAACATGATTATTGTTGGGATATCATTATTATATCTTGTTTACTTCAATGCACCTATATACCTGGTAAAGGGTGGAAGGCTCGGCCTTATGCCTGGTGTTTTGTTCCACTCTTGCCGCCCTAGTTTTCATCATACCGGTGTTATGTTCCTTGATTTTGCGTTCCTTACACAGTTGGGTTATAATGGGAACCCCTTGACAGTTCGCCTTGAATAAAACTCCTCCAGCAAGGCCCAACCTTGGTTTTACCATTTGCCACATAGCCTTTTTTCCCTTGGGTTCCACGGACTCAAGGGTCATCTTTATTTTAAACCCCCCCAAGCCAGTGCTCCTCTGAGTGTTGGTCCGAACTGAGCTGCCTACGGCGCCACCTCGGGGAAACTTGAGGGTTGGTTTTACTCGTAGCTAGTCTCATCCGGTGTTGCCCTAAGAACGAGATACGTGCGACTCCTATCGGGATTTGTCGGCACATCGGGTGGCTTTGCTGGTCTTGTTTTACCACTGTCGAGATGTCTTGTAACCAGGATTCCGAGTCTGATCGGGTCGTCCTGAGAGAAGGAATATCCTTCGTTGACCGTGAGAGCTTGTGATGGGCTAAGTTGGGACACCCTTGCAGGGATTTGAAATTTCGAAAGCTGTGCCCGCGGTTATGGGCAGATGGGAATTTGTTAATGTCCGGTTGTAGAAAACTTGAAACTTAACTTAATTAAAATGAATCAACCGCGTGTGTAGCCGTGATAGTCTCTTTTCAGCGGAGTCCGGGAAGAGAACACGGTCCCGTGTTATGCTTGAACATAAGTAGTTCTAGGATCACTTCTTGATCATAGAGTCTCGAACGTGCTTTGCCTTCTCTTCTCGCTCTCTTTTGCGTAAGTTAGCCACCATATATGCTAGTGCTTGCTGCAGCTCCACCTCATACCTTTTACCTACCCATAAGCTTAAATAGTCTTGATTGCGAGGGTGTGAGATTGCTGAGTCCCCGTGACTCACAGATTACTTAAAAAACCAGATGCTGGTGCCGATGATACCATTCCAGGGGATGCGACTGAGCACAAGTGGGAGTTCGATGAGGACTCAGGACGTTACTACGTTTCCTTTCCAGACGATCAGTAGTGGAGCCCAGTTGGGGCGATCGAGGATCTTATGCATTTGGGGTTGTCTTTATTTTGGTTCCGTAGTCGGACCTTGATTGTATATGGATGATGTAATGCTATATTTGTGTATTGTGTGATGTGGCGATTGTAAGCCAACTCTGTACCTCTTTCTTATTCAGTACGTGGGATGTGTAAAGATTACCCCTCTTGCGACATGCCAACAATGCGGTTATGCCTTTAAGTCGAGTTCCGACACGCAGGAGATATACCCGCATCATGGGTGTTACAAGTTGGTAATTAGAGCCTTCCCCAACTTAGGAGCCCCCTGCTTGATCGAATCGCTGGCGTTGTTGAGTCTAGAAAATTGTTTTGAGTCTTTTAGGATTATATATATCAAAGAGTAGGATTCGTTTTACTCATCGGTCCCTCTGTCACTCAGGTGAGGCATCCTAACGTAGAGTTTTGACTCTTCTCTTCTCAAATTTTCACTAATTTTTTTAGGATCACGCGGGTATCTTGGCATCGTTCCGATGGTTTTGTGACGAGAACATTGTTCTTGGTGCCTCCTGACATTTAGGGGTTGTGGCAGTGTCCCGGGGAGTTGAGCTCCGAGGTGTTGTCGTCACAATTTTATCATTGCAGTTCTGGAATACCTGAGTTTCGCCGACATCGAAAATCTCTTTTATGTAGTTGTTGGTGAGATAACCTCGACGCCACCCAGTACTGGGGCGGGAGTATTGCCATAACTCGTTTAACGGATGCTTTTCGCAGGTTGAGGTAAATGATTTCTGAAGGTTTCTTGGTTATGTGTTGAAGGATGGATACAGCTGGATGTAGGATTTGCTAGTTTTGGGTGAGATATTATGCTTCCCCTGTATCCCCAACACCCGATTGCATAACCGGAAAGTTTCGGGAGTTTCATAGGTGGAAATTCATGTAGCTCTAGTATTTCTTCCGCAGATATTTGGTTTGTGATTGGGTAATCCTTACCAAGTATTTGTTCATGTTCGTACCTTGTTGTTTTATTCATCTACCTCTATCTAAGTGGCTTCTCAATTTATGTAAGTGTGACCATTTAATTGGGAATTCATACGTTCATTTATGTTCGAATGTTAAGGCTATATGTTGCAATTTTGATCCATTTGATTCAGCTTGAATATATGTCTTTCAAGATGCTAACGGATGTCACCCTCTTCAGGATGGCTCCTCCAACGCGTCAGAATCCGGAACCACCGCCACCACCTCCACCTCCGGAGGCATGGCAAGTTGTGATGGCCGCTACCAACGCCAACATGCAGTTGATTATGCAACTCTTGCAAGAGTGCAACCAAGGAAATCAAGGCCATGACAACAATCAAACTCAGTTTGCTACCCTCAACCAGTTCCTCGCAAACCAGCCAAAGACCTTCAGTAACTGTGTCGAGGCCACAGACGCTGATGATTGGCTCGTGGATATCTGCAAACAATTTGAGTGCAGCAACGTCAGGCCTGAGGACTTTGTCAAGTTTGCTTCGTTCCAACTGAAAGACCAAGCTACTGAGTGGTATCAACAATACAAAGATTCTAGAGGAGGTCATGTGATTACCTGGGATGATTTCCGCCAAGACTTCAGAGCTCACCACATTCCTCAGAGTGTTGTTGAGAGCAAGCATGAGGAGGTCCGCAATCTGTAGCAACGCAGATTGTCTATTTACCAATACAACATCATGTTCCAGAAGCTCGCTCGTTTCGCCAAGCAAGACGTCCCTGATGAGAAGAGCATGATTTATCAGTTCAGAGGTGGCCTCAGAGAAGATCTGCAACTAGCTCTTGTGCTTTTAGAGCCGAAAAGGTATGATGAATTCTACAACATGGCATTAAAGCAAGACGCTGCTCAGCTCAAATGCGATGCTTCCAAGAAGAGAGTCAGGGATGCAACTCCTTCTTCAACTCAAGTGGTAGCTAAGCAGCAAAAGTATTGGTTGCCTCCTCCTCCTCCGTTCCATCAGCCTTATCAGCAGAAGAGCAAAGGTGGCAATGGATCTTCCCACCCACCCAACCAGGCTTTCAGAACAAGACTTCGTCTCATGCTCCAAGATCAAGTGCTCCGTATCACCGCCCGCTTTCTGAGGTTACGTGCAACAAGTGTCAGCAGAAGGGTCACTATGCAAACAAATGCTTCAACCAGAGGCGTCGTCCGCCTCCTCCTCCTGTGAGATCTGCCAGCAATGCAGTGGTAAAGCATAATCCCAAGCATGTCAAGGTTAACATGATGACCCAGCTCAGGTAGAGGACTCTTCACAAGTGATCATGGGTAACCTTCCTGTTAACGATATTCCTGCAAAAGTTCTTATTGACTCTGGTGCATCGCATTCTTTCATGTCATTCCCATTTGCATCGGAGCACAACTTTGACACTAAGGCTTTACCTAAAGCATTGCAAGTTGTTTCTCCGGCTAAGCGTTTGAGTTCTAGCATGATGGTTCCGGATGTTTCTATCATGATGGGCCACTACAAATTTCTGGCTTCTCCAATTGTTCTTGGTAACTTGGATATTGATCTAATTCTCGGCATGGACTGGCTTTCTAAGCACAAGGCTCAACTTGATTGTGCTGCCAGGCAGATTCAATTGACACACTCGTCTGAGGATGTGATCGTCTTTGCCACTCGTGATGATACCATTCAACTGTTTTTTCTCAATGAGAAGGGCGAGTTGAATGCCATCTCTCAGATTCCAGTCGTTTGTGAATATCAAGACGTCTTTCCAGAACAGCTTCCAGGAATGCCTCCTCACCGGCCAGTTGAATTCGTCATTGATCTTGAACCTGGCACGGAACATGTTTGCAAACGTCCTTACAAGCTTGGACCAGAAGAGTTGAAGGAGCTGAAGAAACAACTCGATATACAAGAGTGTATGGGTCTCATCCGACCAAGTTCTTCTCCTTGGGGTTGTGGTGTTCTTTTTGTCAAGAAGAAGGATGGAACGGACCGACTCCATGTCGACTACCGTCCATTGAACAAGAAGACAATAAAGAACAAGTACCCACTTCCCAACATCAATGAGGTTTTCGAACAACTCAAAGGTGCTCAAGTATTCTCCAAGCTTGACCTTCGTATGGGCTATCATCATATTCACATTCGTGAATAAGATATCCCAAGACAGCATTGAGAACAAGCTATGGTTCTTATGAATACACTGTCATGTCTTTCGGCCTTGTCAATGCTCCTCCAACATTCTCTCGAATGATGAACTTCATCTTCAACCCCTACACAAATGACTTTGTTTTGGTCTATCTCGATGACATTTTGGTGTTTTCCAAGAACAAGGAGGATCATGCCAAGCACTTGAGATTGGTGTTGGACAAACTTAGAGAACATCAGTTCTATGCGAAGTTTTCAAAGTGCGAGTTTTGGCTCGATGAGGTTCTCTACCTTGGGCATATCATCTCCGCCAAGGGCATAGCGGTTAATCCTGAGAAGGTGTCTGCAATTGTGAATTGGGAACCTCCTCGCAATGTGAAGCAGCTTCGCAGCTTCCTTGGGCTCGCAAGCTATTGTCGAAGATTCATTGAGAATTTCTCTAAGATCGTGAAGCCTCTTTCCAACCTCCTCTAGAAGCATGTGAAGTATGTCTGGATGTCTGAACGTGACGTAGCTTTCAACACCCTCAAAGAGAAGTTAGTTACAGCTCCAGTTCTGACTCCTCCTGATGAATCCAAACCATTCGAGGTTTTCTGTGATGCTTCCCTACAAGGTCTCGGTTCTCTGTTAATGCAAGAGAAGAAATATGTGGCCTATACCTCTCACCAGTTGAAGCCCAACAAAAAGAACTACCCCACTCATGACCTCGAGTTGGCGGCAGTTGTCCATGCTCTTTTAACATGGAGACATCTCTTGTTGGGAAGAAAAGTGGACATCTTCACTGATCATAAGAGCCTCAAGTACATCTTCACTCAGCCCAACCTCAACCTCAGGCAGACTCGTTGGGTCGAAATGATTCAAGAATATAATCTGAGATTCAACCGCAAGGCCAATGTCATTGCTGAAGCTTTGAGCAAGAAGGCTTACTGCAATAGTTTGATTCTCAAGCCATTCCAACCGGATCTTTGTGAAGCTTTCCGCAAACTTAATCTCCAAGTTGTTCCTCAAGGATTCCTTGCCAACCTCCAAGTCTGTCCTACTTTGGAAGATCAGATTCGTGAGGCTCAACTTCTTGATGCTATGGTGAAGAAGGTGAAGATTGGGATTGCCAAGAGCCAACCCAAGTACAAGTGCTATCGCCTTGATGACAAAGATACTCTTTTCTTCGAGGATCGCATTGTTGTTCCTAAGGGTGACCTACGTAAAGTCATTATGAACGAGGCTCACAATTCACTCATGTCTATTCATCCGAGAAGTACAAAGATGTACCATGACCTCAAGTAGTCGTATTGGTGGACTCGAATGAAGCGCGAGATTGCTCACTTCGTGAATGAATGTGATGTCTGCAGAAGAGTGAAAGCAGAACACCAACGGCCAGCTGGTCTCCTCTAGCCTCTTGCCATTCCAGAATGGAAGTTTGACCATATTGAGATGGACTTCGTGACTGTATTTCCCAAGTCCAAGCGTGGCAATGATGCTATCTTCGTTGTCATCGACAAGCTCACTAAAGTGGCTCATTTTCTTCCTATCAAAGAATCTATCACAGTAGCTCAGTTGGCAGAGCAATATACCTCCAGGATTGTCTCTTTGCACGACATTCCGCAGTTTATATATTCAGATCGTGGAAGCATCTTTACCTCTAAGTTCTGGGATTCTTTTCAGAAGGCCATGGGCACCAACATTCGCTTTAGCACAACCTTTCATCCTCAAACTAGTGGCCAAGTCAAGCGAGTCAATCAAATTCTTGAAGATATGCTTAGAGCATGTGTCATTTCTTTTAGTATGAAGTGGGAAGATTGTCTTCCATATGCCTAGTTCTCCTACAACAACAGCTTCCAGGCGAGTTCGGGCAAGGCCCCATTCGAGATTCTCTATGGCAGGAAGTGCCGTACTCCCCTTAACTGGTCAGAGACTGGTGAACGCCAACTTCTTGGCAATGACTTGATCACAGGGGCTGAAGAAATGTGCAAAGTCATTCGTGAAAATCTCAAAGCTGCGCAATTGCGCCAGAAGAGTTACTATGATAGCAAGCATCGTGACTTGACTTTCAAGATCGGAGACCATGTCTACCTCCGCGTCTCTCCAATAAAAGGTACTCGTCGCTTCGGTATCAAAGGGAAGCTTGCCCCTAGATACGGGGGTCCTTGAGGAGATCTCGCCTATCAACTTGAGCTTCCATCCAACTTTGCAAATGTGCATGACGTGTTTCACGTGTCTCAGCTTTGCAAGTGTTTCAAGACTCCTGACCGCACCATCAACTTCGAAGAGATTGATCTCCAAGAAGAATTGTCTTATCATGAGCATCCCATTGCTATTCTTGAAGAAACTGAGTGCAAGACTTGCAACAAGTCTATCAAATTCCTGAAAGTGAAGTGGTCACATCATTCCGACCGTGAAGCCACCTGGGAACGCGAGGACCACCTCCGTTCCGAATATTTGGAGTTTTTACAGTCCTAGATCTCGGGACGAGATCCTTTTGTAGTGGTGGAGTGTTGTAATGCCCCGTATGTAACTTGCCATATTTGTATTCCAACTCTTGCCATTTTCGGCACTAAGTTATGATATTCCTCGTGGTTTGGTTTTGTCTTCATTTTGCATTTTGTCCATGTCATGCATCTCACATCATGTCATCATGTGCATCGCATTTGCATACGTGTTTGTCTCATGCATCCGAGCATTTTCCCCGTTGGCCGTTTTGCATTCTGGCACTCCTATGTCCTCCGACATCTCCTTTTACCTCTTTTTGTGTGCGGGTGTTAAACGTTCTCAGATTGGACCGAGACTTGCCAAGCGGCCTTGGTATGCCACCGGTAGACCACCTATCAAGTTTTGTGCCATTTGGGCTTCGTTTGATACTCCAACGGTTAACCGAGGAACCGTAAAGGCCTCATGTGTGTTGCAGCCCAACACCTCTCCAAAGTGGCCCAAAACCCATCCAAACCCCCTCCATCCTCTCAGACATTCGATCACGATCGCATGGCCGAAAACCGCACCTCATTTGGAGTCTCCTCGCTCCTTCTATGTATAAATAGGCCTCCACCTCCGAAATTTCGGGTCCAAACCCTAGCTCCCTCTCCCCTCCACGCCGCCGCCGCCGCCTGCCGCCACGTGTCGCCTCCGGATTCGCCGCCTGCCGCCGCCAGGCAACAGTGCCTCTCATGCGCCGTCGCCTTTGTCACCACCCGCGTCGGCCGCCGCCGTCCCTCGCCGGACGGAGCCGAGCTCCGCCGCGACGAGCCCATGCCGGCCTCCGACTCCGGCAAGCGACTCCTCCCCGCGCCGGATCCGCAGCTCCGGCCTCGCCATCCCTCCTCGCCGGCGCCCCGTCGTCCTCGAGCTCCGGCCACCTCCTCCCGCAGCTCCGGCGAGCCCACTCCAGCGATCCTCGAGCTACGTGAGTGCTGGATTTGGATCCGAGAAGAAGCCCTAGGGTTGACTTTTGTTTTCCTCTAAGTCCTTTTTCCTGTTCATATTTTCTAGCCTGGTTCATCGCATCATAACTTTGCATTCGTAGCTCCGTTTTGGGCGTGTAATATATCAAATTGTTCGTCTCAAGGTCCTCTTCATTTTGTCCCATTGCACCATGATTGTTTGAGTCCATCTTGAAGCCCTAAATGCTGTTGTAAGAGTGCTATAAAATGTTAGTTTCTATTTCTTAATGGATTATGAACTTGAGCCCTACATGTGTTTTGGGCTTTGCCATGCCATCTTTACAGGGGTGCATGCCATGTATTTTTTTGATCAATGTGGTGACTAGCACAATCATGCAAAGTAGCTCTCGTGATGTTGCTGATTTCAGGGACTTAGAATTCTTCTAAGTCATTTCCCTGATGTTATTTTTATGCCATGTTTTCATGTTGCTACAGAGTGATCCATGCCTCTTTTGAGCATGTTCAGTAAGGATGTTTTGGAGATATTGTTATGTTCTATCCATCCATGTCTTTTTTTGCAATTATGGAGTCCCCTAGCATGACTCAATCTTGCTTTACTTTTGCTATAAAATGTTCCTGGTAGATTGTTTACGTGTTAATCAATTTTGCTGAGGTTGTTGTAGTTGATCCATGCATGCTATGAGATAGTTCTTGCCATCGTTAGCTACTTGATCATGTCTTCTTGCTGGGTGTATGCTTAGTTTGTCATGCAATGCCTTGTGGTGAGTGCATCGAGCTCGCAAACATGCCTACGTAACTCTGTTTTTGCCATGTCCAGTTTTCTGCTAAGTCTGAATCTGTTAACGAAACTTGCTATGTTTACATGGGTTCCATCATATCTTCTGATCCTTTTTGGCTTATGGTCAGTAAGGGACTTTTGTTATATGCTTTGTGTAGATTCACGCCATGCCTTGCTTCGCCATGATATGTACCTGTAGCATGTTGTTATCTTGATCTAAATACTTCTTCCTGATATCAATTCCTGGCATGTTGTTATTTTCACTAAGTCTGAGATGCTGTTATCTTTTGCACTTTTGCCATGCTTGTTTGAACCTGCTATTGTGTGATTTAGACGTAGCTCAGTGTTCATATTTTATCAAGCATCTTGAGTGGATCACTGCCATGTGCTTTTTTGTTATATTAGAGTGCAGTAGCTTAGTTTCTTGTTGCATTCTAGATGGCAGCGTGCTGTTAATCGCAGGATTGTGCCATTATTGTTTTGCTCGCCATTTGCAAACCGTGCATCCGATTCCGGTGATCTTTATATCGATTTCGACCGGAATCAACTCATCTTTCCAGCGGCACTCTTGGTTTTCCAAGTTGAGTCCTGGTTCAATCTTTTCCTTCTGGAGCATGCATATGCATTGCATGTCACATCCCGCATATCATACCATGTTTTGCATCATGTTGCTTGCGCATTGCACCGTGGTTGATCGTGGTTCCATTTACTTTTGTTATTGCTTTGGGTAGAGCTGGGAGAGGAGTACGTGATCATGGACCCCGTTGAGTACGCTTACGAGGATCAAGCTTACGTCAACTCGAAGAACTTTGCAGGCAAGATGACCACACCCTCGAAATCACTTCTATCTTTGCTGGCTAGTTGCTCGCTCTATTGCTATGCCTATGCCGTGATACCTACCACTTGCAATATCATGCCTCCCATTTGCCATGGCAAGCCTCTAACCCACCTTGTCCTAGCAAACCATTGTTTGGCTATGTTACCACTTTGCTCAGCCCCTCTTATAGCGTTGTTAATTGCAGGTGAATATTGGAGTTTGTTCCTTGTTCGAACATGATTATTGTTGGGATATCATTATTATATCTTGTTTACTTTAATGCACCTATATACTTGGTAAAGGGTGGAAGGCTCGGCCTTATGCCTGGTGTTTTGTTCCACTATTGCCACCCTAGTTTCCGTCATACCGGTGTTATGTTCCTTGATTTTGCGTTCCTTACACGGTTGGGTTATAATGGGAACCCCTTGATAGTTCGCCTTGAATAAAACTCCTCTAGCAAGGCCCAACCTTGGTTTTACCATTTGTCACCTAGCATTTTTTCCCTTGGGTTCCGCGGACTCAAGGGTCATCTTTATTTTAACCCCCCCGGGCCAGTGCTCCTCTGAGTGTTGGTCCGAACTGATCTGCCTGCGGGGCCACCTCGGAGAAACTTGTGGGTTGGTTTTACTCGTAGCTAGTCTCATATGGTGTTGCCCTGAGAACGAGATACGTGCGACTCCTATCGGGATTTGTCGGCACATCGGGTGGCTCTGCTGGTCTTGTTTTACCATTTTCGAGATGTCTTGTAACCGGTATTCCGAGTCTGATCGGGTCGTCCTTGGAGAAGGAATATCCTTCGTTGACCGTGGGAGCTTGTGATGGGCTAAGTTGGGACACCCCTGCAGGGATTTGAAATTTTGAAAGTCGTGCCCACGGTTATGGGCAGATGGGAATTTGTTAATGTCTGGTTGTAGAAAACTTGAAACTTAACTTAATTAAAATGAATAAACCGCGTGTGTAGCCGCGATGGTCTCTTTTCGGCGGAGTCCGGGAATAGAACACGGCCCCGTGTTATGCTTGAACGTAAGTAGTTCTAGGATCACTTCTTCATCATAGTTTCTCGATCATGCTTTGCCTTCTCTTCTCGCTCTCTTTTGCGTAAGTTAGCCACCATATATGCTAGTGCTTGCTGTAGCTCCACCTCATACCTTTTACCTACCCATAAGCTTAAATAGTCTTGATCGCAAGGGTGTGAGATTGATGAGTCCCCGTGACTCACAGATTACTTCAAAAACCCGATGCAGGTGCCGATGATACCATTCCAGGGGATGCGACTAAGCTCAATTGGGAGTTCGATGAGGGCTCGGGACGTTACTATGTTTCCTTTCCAGACGATCAGTAGTGGAGCCCAGTTGGGGCGATCGGGGATCTTATGCATTTGGGGTTGTCTTTATTTTGGTTCCGTAGTCGGACTTGATTGTATCTGGATGATGTAATGCTATATTTATGTATTGTGTGAAGTGGTGATTGTAAGCCATCTCTTTACCTCTTTCTTACTCAGTACATGGGATGTGTAAAGATTACCCCTCTTGCGACATGCCTACAATGCGGTTATGCATCTAAGTCGTGCTCCGACACGTGGGAGATATAGCCACATCGTGGGTGTTACACAAGAGTTCAAGCTTGGGGTTTCCCAAGGAACCCCAAGTAAATATTCAAGGAAACTCATGCGTCTAAGCTTGGGGGTGCCCTGGAAGTCATCCCATCTTTCTTTAACAAGTACCGTATGTTCCGGTTTTTGTTGTGTCCACATGATATGCGTAAATCTTGGAGCGTCGTGTGATTTTTATTTTCCTTTTAATAATGCACCATGATGGTATGAGAAAGTCCTTGGTTGATTTATAGAATTCTCATTGTACTTCACTTATATATTTTGAGTATGGCTTTATGGAAGGCTTCATGTGCTTCACTTATAACATTTGAAGTTTGGATTGCCTGTTTCTCTTCATATAGAAAACTGTAATTTGTAGAATGCTCTTTTGCTTCACTTATACTTATTAGAGTGTGGGAAATTATTTTGTATAAAGAATTAAACTCTCTTGCTTCAATTATATCTATCTAGAGGGTCGACAGGAATTGGTCATTTGCATGGTTAGTCATAAAATCCTACATAAAACTTGTGGATCACTGAATATGATATGTTCGATTCCTTGCAATAGTTTTGCGATATAGAGAAGATAATATGTGGGAGGTACAAGTAAATGGTTGTGGTTAGTAGGAATATTGGTGTCAAGGTTTGTAATTCCCGAAGCATGCATGTACAGTCTCTCGTTATGCTATGAAGTTGGAGCATGATTTATTATTGATTGTCTTCCTTATGAGTGGCGGTCGGGGATGAGTGATGGTCTTTTCCTACCATTCTACACCCCTACAGGAATGCGTAGTAGTACGTTGCTTTGAGGGCTAATGTGGCACCCCAGCTCAGAGCAACCAGTTTACCTTGCATTGTCGGCCCAGAGACCTAGTCTTCTGGCAACACACAATAGCTTGGTACAGAAAATAACCGCTTTATTGATGCTAGCGGAAACATAGGTTTGATATTACATCAGGTAGCGAGGCCAAGCGGCATACACGGTGCAGCTGAACAATATGTACATTATTTAATGAACATGAAAGGGGCCTCGATCACGAAAACTATGTGGCAGCGGAACGACGATGAAGCGGAACTCTATAGCACAGGGACACCGATGTGGACACGGTCTAGACACGGGAAGCACTCCGATCCGGTAAGACTTCCCTAAAATCTGGCATGACACGCCAGGTCAGTACATTGAATGTACTTGCAAGATCACAACAAGTAAAAGCATAATTGCAAACAATAACATGAATACCAAACGGGTTACCTCGTAACCCATCTCATCAGTACGGTGATCACTCCCGGATCACAACTGAAACCAACTCTCTGGTTCCAACAACCACAACAGAAACCAACTCTTTGGCTCCGTCAACAACCATCTTCATGGTTCAACAATATCTTCACATAACTAGTGCAAATCATATAACTTTAGTGTGCAAGGTTAAATTACATATGTTGATCCATGGTGTGACCTACTACGAACTAGGTCCGTAACCGAGGACGCGGCTATCAATAGATTTGTCACACACTCTGCAGAGGTTAGCACACCGTACCCACACCACGGAATCCATGGCCTCGTACTCCCATTCGGGTGGACCAATGGAATTCCGACAGAACCAACCCATTGCCATGACACTCGCCCAGCCACTCCGACCAACTCCCCTTTGGGCAAAGCCATGGGTGGCCATGATGTCAACCCATGACATCCAATGCCACCATTGTGGCCAAACGGGGACCCAGTACCAAATCAACAACAACGGGCACACAAGGTTATGTCTGCTTACCGGGCCAGGGGACCGCACGCCCATAACCTTCCCTCATTGGAGGCACCAACTAGAGGCATGACAACGGACCGAATAAAGGCCTTCCCATAAAGGCAAATGTGGTTGCACTGGGAAGCTCGATTCAGTGGCAGCATGACTCGATCAACATTATGTTTAAGTTGGATTTAGCATCAGGTTTAACTTGAAATAAAAGGATTCCAGCCATAGTATGCCATGAACATGCAACTATCTAACATGCACTATATCCACATATCACTGAAATGAACGGATCAACATCATAGAATCACTCTGCTTGCACTACTAATCACTTTTGAGACACTAGTTTTAACTCACTGGTTCTCAACCCAATCATTTTTAGTTATGACATTAACATAGAGAAAATAATAACTCATATATGAAAATAATTGTCGGGACCCCGATCCTAAGTCACACTGATCTAGCATGTAACACATCATATCACTTTGCGGCCTCACGCACAGTATCCCCACGGGTGCCACCTTACCTGGCCCGGGACCGTTTGCGCCTTTTGGCTCACGTATATGATAGTGCCGCTAGCATCCATATGACAGAGAACCCGGGCCGACAAGACTAGTCGTGAACCCAAAGTGGCACTAACTTACAGGGACAGGCATACATGAATCAACCTCGAGCATGTCGGTCAATAGCGTATGAATCCGGGCTGTAGCAACTGGGCTAACAGGACATCGGGAACCCGGGCTGTAACAGGCTAACAGGACTCCGGATGTCTCCGCGTGACATTTCGCCGAAGGGACAGACACAGGAACGAAGTGAATCACATTCCGGCTACTCTATGTGTTCCGGGGCAGTAGTGCTGGGCTAGCAGGACTCTGGTAAACCGGGCTGTAGCGGACTACCAAGGCTCAGTGGAAGCACTAGACTACATTTCCCCATAAGAGAGGCCACCAAGGATAAACAACTAGATTCTCGGATCCCACACATAGCAATACACGTTACACATACGCATAACATGCAAGTATGTGATGTACAACATGGCATCACAACATAACTCAAACTCATATAGATAAAGGCCCAGAAGAGCCACATAGCATTCAATTCAAACAGGGGTCACATGACTGAGTATAGACAACTACAAAAGAAAAAGACTGAGAAGCCTGACTATCTACAGGACCCTCCCAAGGGTACAAGATTGTAGATGGGATATAAGCTACTCGTCGAAGTCACTAGTGTAACCAACTGCAAAACATAAATAAGCAAACGTGAGTACGAAGGTACTCAGCAAGTCTTACATCGGAATTATCTACATATGCAACATTGTCAACAAAGGGGGTGGTGGAGTTTTAACAGCAGCAAGCCAGTTTTGACTTAGTGGCTAACCTATACTACGAGTATCAGAAACTTCTGTGAGGTGAGAAGACGCACACGAGTCCACATATTCAACATATCAAAACTCCACTATGGATCCGTTCACGTCTCCCTACGAGAAGGCCATCCATAGCACTCACACTTATCTTGCGTATTTTAGAGTATCCACTTCAAGTTGTCTATGTACTACATAAGTCCTCCAAGTTTCCATATCCGAGGATAACGACTATTCGAATAGATAATGTTAACCCTGCAGGGGTGTACTTATTCACACACGCTCTCGCCAATTATCGCCCTGTACACATCGTGTACCTCGGCAACCTTCAAATGGAAGCTGGGCGAGGGTGTCGGCCACGACCTGACAAACACACAAGTCTCTCGTCCAGGTTTATCACCTATTTGAGTTCCATCCGCAAGGAGTTCCGGCCGAAGTCTCCAGTACGACCCAAATGATGTGTGCAGGGTTCCCAAGCCCACCATCTGGGTGCCACTTGGTACACCATGCCACGGTGCCTAGTCTGTCCCAAGCCCGTCCCGTCGGACACCACCTGGTAGACAACTAGCACTACCTACAAACACCAGAAACAAGTTGCAACTCCTGGATAGAGATCAAGTAGATTAATAAGCCGAGAGGGGCAGGATAACCGGGACCCAATGTGTGGTAGTAACTGGACATGGATAGCATACACATAACTCAGTGCTTAGGAACGGTTCCAATGAGACAACCCACCATGTACTCCTACATGGCCTCTCATCGCTACCTTTACTAAAACGTGTTCACACACTTAGCCTTAATCGGTAGGACATGTTCAGCACTCCGATTCATTCCCGATGAATCAGACCTGACACAACTCTAGGCATAGTTGGCATAAAGAAAACAAGCATGGATGAGTAGGCACATCAACACTCAAGCAACTCCTACTCATGCTAGTGGGTTTCAACTATTTACTGTGGCAATGACAGGTCATGCAGAGGAATGGGTTCAACTACCGCAGTAGAAAAGTAGTAGTTGAATCGTTGTTGTCCTAATACAGTATAAGGAGCAGGAGCGAGAGATTGGGATTTTGTCGAAATGCTCAAGGGGGATTGCGTGCCTGATAGATCAATGAAGGGGCACTGCTCCTTTGACAGGTACTCGGGAACACCTTTCAGAGTGGAACCTATCGAGAAGAAATAGTGTCGGTTTTCAATACACAAACAAATGCAACAATATGATGCATGAACATGACATGTGCAAATGCTAGTGTTTGGGCTAATGCAAGATGCTACCAAGTTGGTTGAATCCCATTTGAGTCAAAGATTCAAATGCAATTCAAAATGAAGCATTTAAAATGCCCATATTATGTTTTCACTTATACAGCATGTATAAGTTGGTTTTTCATGCATGGGACTGGCATAAATGGATTCCATGCATTTTTCTGATAATTTTTCATATATAAATTATTTCATTCTGAGCTACGGTTGAATTTCTATGAATTTTAGAAGTTTATATCATTTTCTGGATTTTCCTGATTGTTTAGAAATAAACTAATTCCAGAAAATGCATTACTGCGTCAGCACTATGTCAGCATGACGTAAGCGAGTCAATGGGGCAGCCCAGGTCAAACTGACCAGTGGGGCCCGCGTGTCATTGGCTAACCAAACTAACCTAGTTTAATTAGCACTAACCTAGGTTAATTAGCGCGGCGGAGAGGATCTACGTATGAGGAGACTCGTCCGCATCCAGTGTTGCTCACCGCAGCAGCTCTGGTGGCCTAAAACGATGAGGGTGGCGACTTGCGTGGCGGCCGGAGTTCGAGCGTCGAGCGAAACGGCGTTGCAGGGAACGACAGGAGCCGCAGGTGGTCGCGGTCGACTCCTGGGAACGTGCTGAGCACGGTGGCACGCTCGATTACGGCTCTAGGTGACGGTGGCCACGGCGGCGACAAGGACGGAGGCTGGAAGCTCACGGCTCCGACGATTGGCGTTGCTACTAGGGCGAGCAAAATGCGCGGGGAGAAAGGGGAAACGAAGAGGAGCTCACGGCGGAGTCGACGGTGGTCTTGGCGAGCTCGGGGAGGGGCTTACGATGATGGGAGGTCGCCGGCGATCTCGGGGTAGAGGCAGCGAGGATGGCGGTGCAGAGGGTGATGCAGAGGGTTCGACATCGCGCGAGTTGACGGAGAAGCGCGGGGAATGGAGGCGGAGCTCCTAGGCATGTCCAGGGGGCGAGGGGCAGGCAGTGGCCGCGGTGGTGCTTGTCGGCAGCGACGGTAGCGCTTCGGCCGTCGTGGGAGAGGGTGATAGAGGAGAGGATGAGGGCGAGGGATAGTGAGAGAGGCCTGGGGGTGCATGGCGACGCTGCAGGGGGTTGCGGAGCCAGCAGGGAGGCAGGAGGTGGCCGGGCGCGTGGCCGC
Organism: Triticum aestivum; assembly: GCF_018294505.1. Classification (NCBI taxonomy): domain Eukaryota; kingdom Viridiplantae; phylum Streptophyta; class Magnoliopsida; order Poales; family Poaceae; genus Triticum; species Triticum aestivum. The sequence continues at coordinate 384,956,591 of NC_057794.1, read as the reverse complement.
GTGTAGCGAGCGCGTGCTCGGCGTCTTCCTGGCGCGGTGGAGACGACGACTGGCAGGGCCAGCTGGCTGGGCCGACTAGCTGGGCCGCACAGTGCCAGGCCTCAGGTTAGTGGCCTAGGTAAGTTTTCCCATTTTTTTTCTTTTCTATTTCCGACATTTGTTTTTGACTTAAAATAAATACTAGCACAATTATAAAAATGTTGAGATTCCTTGTGACCACTAGTTATAATATACCAGAGGCCCTCACCAATTTCCAACATTTTTGGAGCCTTTAAAATATTTATATTATTTAAACAGATCTAATTCAAATACATATGGGTTCATTCAAAAATCCAAAATGTTTAGCAAAAATGTGCATCACCTCTGGTTGTTGTTTGCAACATTTTCCAAAGACCATGAACATTTTTGAAGAGCATTTTGGGTTCATTGAAATTCCATTTTTAATTTGAATCTATTTGAATTTTATTTGGTGCTAGGGTTTGACACATGCCCCATTTCAATTTCATTTGAAACTTAAGCATGATGCACAAAGCTAGCCTAGACATACCAGAACTAGGGATGTGACAACTCGCCCCCAATCGAAAGAATCTCGTCAAGAGATTCAGGAGTTGGCGGAAAGAAAGTGGGGTACTCAAGTCGAAGACGATCTTCTCGCTCCCAGGTAGCTTCTCTCTCGAAATGATGAGACCACTGAACCTTGAGAAACTTGATGTTATGACGTCGAGTGACACGCTCTGCTTGATCAAGAATGCGAACAGAGTAGTCTCGCTATGTGAGGTTATCTTGGAGATCAAGCGTTTCATGGTCCACTCCGTGGATGGGATCTGAGAAGCAACGCGTGAGTTGAGAGACGTGGAAGACATCATGAACTCGAGAAAGATGTGGGGGTAGTTCCAACTGGTAGGCTACCTCTCCTCGTTTAGCGAGAATGCGAAAAGGACCAATGTAACGAGGAGCCAACTTGCCCTTGATACTGAAATGATGGGTACCCTTCAAAGGAGTAACCCGAAGGTAAGCCTTGTCGCCAACTTCAGAAGCCACTTCCTTATGATGATGGTCATACTGGCTCTTTTGACGAGATTGGGCTGTTTTCAAATTCTCATGAATAATGCGAACTTGATCTTCTACTTCCTGAATCATATCCGGCCCAAAGAATTGTCTTTCACCGGTTTCTGACCTGTTCAAAGGTGTTCGACATCTTCGTCCATAGAGAATCTCAAAACGAGCTTTCTTAAGACTGGATTGATAGCTATTGTTATAAGCAAACTCGGCGAAAGGAAGACACTTGTCCCAATCCATACCGAATGAGATAGCACAAGCTCTAAGCATGTCTTCAAGAATTTGGTTGACCCTTTCCACCTGACCACTTGACTGAGGGTGGAAAGCGGTACTGAAAAAAGATGGGTTCCCATGGCATTCTGGAAACTTTCCCAGAAATGAGAGGTGCAAGGACTGCCATGATCTAAATTGATCTCTACTGGGACACCATGGAGTGACACTATTCGGGAGATATATAAGTCAGTGAGTTGACTAGTAGTGATACTTTCTCGAACAGGTAGGAAGTGAGCCACTTTGGAAAGACGATCAATGACTACGAAGATAGCATTATTTACTTTCTTGGTCCTGGGGAAGCCGGGGATGTAGTCCATACCAACTTTGTCCCATTTCCACTCGGGAATAGCTAAAGGTTGAAGGGTGCCAGCAGGTCGTTGATGCTATACCTTAACGCGACGAAACGTCACAGTTGGCAATATACTGAGTGATTTCTCTCTTCATCATAGTCCACCAGAACCTCTGGCGTAGGTCCTAATACATCTTGGTACTACCGGGATGAATCGTGAGAGGAGATTCATGGGCCTCCTTAAGGATCAGTTGCTGCATCTGTTGACATTTGGGAACCACCAAATAGCTTCCAAAGTAAACGACACCTCATTCATCCATAGAGAAACAGCCAGTAACTCCCTTGGAAATATTTTTCTTGATCCGGGAGATTCCCGTATCATGCTTCTGAGCCTCTATGATCTGATCCATAAGGGTACTTTTCGCCACCAAGGTAGAAAGGGAAGCATGAGGAGTTAGGTGAAGGTTAAGCTTACAGAATTCCTCATGGAGGGGTGGTTGACATTGTTGCAACATCAGGTTGTTGCAATAGGATTTACGACTTAAAACATCAGTGATGACATTGGCTTTGCCTGGGGTGTAGGTGATTCCTAAGTCGTAATCCGAGATCAACTCCAACCAACATCTCTGTCTGAGATTCAGATCCGGTTGGGTGAAGATATACTTGAGACTCTGATGGTTAGTGTAGATTTCGCAACGATTAGCAAGAAGGTAATGTCGCGAAGTCTTAAGTGCATAGACTATGGCTGCAAGATCTAGATCATGTGTAGGATAATTTCCTCATGTGGATACAACTGTCGAGATGCATAGGCAATCACATGATGATCCTGCATAAGAATGCAACCTAGTCCTTGACGCAAAGCGTCGCAATGGATAACAAAGTCTTTAGTGAAATCCGGTGGCACGAGTATGGGCGCAGAAGTTAGGCGTCTTTTCAGTTCCTGAAAACTGTGCTCACACTGTGGGGTCCACTCAAACCTTTTATCTTTCTTGAGAAGTTCTGTGAGGGGTTTGGCCACTTTGGAGAAGTTTTCAATGAAGCGGCGACAATAACTGGCTAGACCAAGGAAACTCCTAACTTGTTTGACCGTTTCGGGTGGAGTCCAATCGAGAATGGCTTTAACTCTCTCGGGATTGACAGCAATGCCCTTACCAGAGATCACGTGGCCTAGATAGGTCACTTCTGGCAACCAAAATTTACACTTGGAGAACTTGGCATAAAGGCGGTGCTCTTTGAGGTTTTCTAACACAAGTCTAAGATGTTGGGAATGCTCTTCCTCGTTCTTCAAGTAAATAAGAATATCATCGAGGTAAACCACGATGAACTTATCTAAATACTCCATAAAGATCGAGTTCATCAAGCGGGAGAAAGTAGCTGGAGCATTGGTTAGGCCGAAAGACATCACGGTATACTCATATTGACCATAACGATGACAAAGGCCTTTTTGGGGATGTCCCCGTTTCCGATTTTGATTTGGTGGTAGCCTAACCTCAAATCCATCTTAGAAAAGACTGAGGATCCAGCAAGCTGATCATACAGGTTGTTGATCCTGTGGAGCAGATACCTGTTCTTTATCATGACCAAATTAACGGGACGAGAATCTACAACCATCCGATCCGTACCATCCTTCTTCTTGACGAAGAGGACAGGACAAGCCCAAGGAGAAGAACTGGGATGGATGAAACCCTTTTGCAAGGACTCATCAAGTTGTTTCTTAAGATCGGCTAACTCCAAAGGTGCCATCTTGTATGGTCTCCTAGAGATTGGAACAGTTCCTGGGATAAGTTCTGTGACAAACTCTACATCTCTGTCAGGTGGGACACCTGGCAGTTCTTCTGGAAAGACATCCGGGAAGTCATGGACTACCGGAATATCTTCAAGGTCTGGAAGAGGTCTAGCATTAAGAGAATAGAGTTGATACCTTGCAACTCTAGTGGAGACAGTGATTATTTTGCCAGATGGACGTGTAAGTTGAACAGATCTAGTGTAACAATCGATCTTGGCATGATGAGCTGTCATCCAGTCCATGCCCAATATGATGTTAATATCTGAAGACTAGAGAGATATCAAAGAAGCAAGGAATACCAGTCTGTCAACAAGGATTTCATTACCATGGCTTACCTTGGAGGTTTGCCATTTGGAACCAGGGGTCTGGATTATTAGTGGAGTTGGCATATCACAAAATGACATGTCATGCAACCGAGCATAACCTTCAGATATGAAGGAGTGAGATGCTCTAGTATCGAACAGAACTGAAACGGGGTGACAATTGATAAGAAGCATACCTAGTACGAGGTCGGGATCATCTTGAGCTTCTGTAGCTGAGACGTGGTACACATATGCTCGTTTAGTTGTGGCTGGCTTGTTACTGATCATCTTGCCTGATGGATTTTCATGGCCAACAGACCTCTCAGACTGGGGTGGAGTATAACTGGACTGAGGGCAGTCACGTGCATAGTGTCCTGGTTCTCCGCAGGCGAAGCAAGTTCCTGAGGTAGGACATGGACCTACTTTGACAAGTGGTCCACTAATAGGCCTGGGTGGAGCACGTTGCTGAGCTGGGTGAGGCGCCACATCGGATGGCCTCGATGCATATCCAGGTGGAAGAGCTGAGTTCGGAATCCAAATCCATCGCTTCTGAGATCCAGAGAGGGAGGAAGAACCCAGATCATGGTTGTGCTTACGAGACTCCTCGTAAGTGAGCTGAGCTATCTCTGCATTGATGGCCTTGTTCACAAGAGCCTGGAATGTATCACAATGGTGCAGGTGGAGATCAGGACGTAGCTTGGGGTTGAGACCCCACTGAAATCTAGCCTGCTTCTTGGCGTCTGTGGACACTTCTTCTGTAGCATAGCGGGTGAGGTTTCCAAACTCTTTACTGTAAGCATCAACAGGCAGCTTACCCTGGGTAAAACTATAGAAATCTTCCCTCTTGCGGTCAATGAGAGCCTGAGGAATGTGGTGCTCACGGGAAGCCTCGGTTAAATCCCTCCAGGTAGGAATTTGGCCAACTGGAAGCATAGCCTCATAGCTCTGCCACCAAATACTAGCAGGACCTTCCAGGTGATAGGTAGCATAGGTTACCTTGTCACCTTCAGCCACGTTCGCAGAACACAGCTTAAGAGTGATGCTATGGAGCCACTCATCTGCATCGACTGGCTCAATGGAATGATGGAAGGTGTGTGGTTTTAGGCCAATGAAGTCGATGATGGAAACCAACTTCTTACGCTGATGTGCGGTGTTCTGCTCAATATGTGCCAGCAAGTGGTTAGTCTCACGCTTGTTCCTCTCGGATGCTAACAAGAACTCTGCCATCAAAGGCTGGTCAGGAGGATCCTCATCCCTACCATCTCCGTGGTTCTTGCTATGATCAACTGAACCTTGGTTAGCAGATGACATCTTGGCACAGAAACCAAGGAAACAAGGATGGAATTAGCATCGACATAAGGATGAGGAATGTAATGCAAAAGCATTGGAAACTCTTGAAATCCTAGGACAATTTTGGCCGCATAACAACTGTAAAATGCTCAAAAAGGATTTTGAGACATTCATCAAAGGAATAGGATAATCACTCAGCGTCATAATATCATGGTTCTGGGTCAAACTGATGACACAAGGAAGTAGTAGAACTGTACGGAGACACAAACCCAACAATCCTAAGACTTTACGGTTTAGTAACACCTCATCCTAAGAGATAGAGGAGAAGGCTAATCCTTAACCCTCATAGAAAAGAAGAGGCTGACTCAGAAAGAATGACATGAGGTGAAGGAGTAAAAAGAGCCTTACGTTCACTTCCACAATCAATTTCCTTATATAACTAAAGCATTTCGAGACTCAACTTTGACCAGTTTGGCTTGGTAATCCTACAGTCAGTCAAGCTCTGATACCAACGCTGTCGGGACCCCGATCCTAAGTCACACCGATCTAGCATGTAATACATGATATCACTTTGCGGCCTCACGCACGGTATCCCCACGGGTGCCACCTGACATGGCCGGTACCGTTTGCGCCTTTTGGCTCACGTATATGATAGTGTCGCTAGCATCCATATGACAGAGAACCCGGGCCGACATGACTAGTCGTGAAACCAAAGTGGCACTAACTTATAGGGACAGGCATACATGAATCAACCTCGAGCATGTCGGTCAACAACATATGAATCCGGGCTGTAGCAACTGGGCTAACAGGACTCCGGGAACCCGGGCTGTACAAGGCTAACAGGACTCCAGATGTCTCCGCGTGACATGTCCTTGAAGGGACAGACACAGGAACGAAGTGAATCACATGTCGGCCAGTCTAAGTGTTCCGGAGCAGTAGTGCTGGGCTAGCAGGACTCCGGTAAACCGGGCTGTAGTGGACCTAGCATGGCTCAGTGGAAGCACTAGACTACATTTCCCCATAAGAGAGGCTACCAAGGATAAACAACTAGATTGTCGGATCCCACACATAGCAATACACGTTACACGTAAGCATAACATGCAAGTATGTGCTATACAACATGGCATCACAACATAACTCAAACTCATATAGATAAAGGCCCAGAAGAGGCACATAGCATTCAATTCATACAGGGGCCACATGACCCATCATTCATAGCATACAAGCAACGGAAGCATTACATGTCTGAGTACAGACAACTACAAAAGAAAAGGCTGAGAAGCCTGACTATCTACAAGACCCTCCCAAGGGTACAAGATCGTAGCTGGGATACAAGCTACTCATCGAAGTCACTAGTGTAACCAACTACAAAACATAAATAAGCAAATGTGAGTACGAAGGTACTCAGCAAGTCATACATCAGAACTATCTACATATGCAACATTGTCAACAAAGGGGGTGGTGGAGTTTTAACAGCAGCAAGACAACTTTGACTCAGTGGCTAACCTATACTACGAGTATACGAAACTTCTGTGAGGTGAGAAGACGCACACGAGTCCACATATTCACCATATCAAAACTACACTATGGATCTGTTCCCATCTCCCTATGAGAAGGCCATCCATAGCACTCACGCTTATCTTGCGTATTTTAGAGTATCCACTTCAAGTTGTCTATGTACTACATAAGTCCCCCAAGTTTCCATATCCGAGGAAAACAGCTATTCGAATAGATAATGTTAACCCTGCAGGGGTGTACTTCTTCACACACGCACTCGCCACTTATCACCCTGTACACGTCATGTGCCTCGGAAACCTTCAAACGGAAGCCGGGCGAGGGTGTCGACCACGACCTGACTAACCACTCAAGTCTCTCGTCCAGGTTTATCGCCTATTCGAGTTCCATCCGCAAGGAGTTCCGGACGAAGTCTCCAGTATGGCCCCAAACGATGTGTCCAGGGTTCCCACGCCCACCATCTGAGTGCCACTTGGTACACCATGCCATGGTGCCTAGTCTGTCCCAAGCCCGTCCCGTCGGACACCACCTGGTAGACAACTAGCACTACCTACAAACGCCAGAAACTAGTTGCAACTCCTGGACAGAGATCAAGTAGATTAATAAGCCGAGAGGGGCCGGATAACCGGAACCCAATGTTTGGTAGTAACTGGACTTGGATAACATACACAGAACTTAATGCTTAGGGACGGTTCCAATGAGACAACCCACCATGTACTCCTACATGGCCTCTCATCGCTACCTTTACCTAAACGTGTTCACACACTTAGCCTTTATCGATAGGACATGTTCACCACTCTGATTCATTCCCGATGAATCAGACATGACACATCTCTAAGCATAGCTGGCATAAAGAAAACAAGCATGGATGAGTAGGCACACCAAGGCTGAAGCAACTCCTACTCATGCTAGTGGGTTTCAACTATTTACACTACAAAAAAAGACACATCCGTGACATTTTGGGCCGAACGAAAAAAAATTCTGTCATACATATGACACTTCTATGACGATAATTGTGACAAAACCCGGTATCATCATAGATGTGGTAGGCTCCTACTTCTATGACAAAAAATCACGATAGAAAATGGGCTTTTCGTCCTGGGCGGGCCGGAGACGCAACTGCATGACATTATTTGGGCCGTCCATGACGGAAAAAACCATGGTAGAAGTGAGGGCGAGGAAAATTTCGGGGAGTTCCCGATTATGGTGGGAGGTCGGGGGCCGAGCGATGCGCGTTTCTCACGTACATGTACGCGTGTGTGTGCGAGGCGTTGGCTCTAACTGAACCCGAGCGAGGCGTTGTGCTCTAACTGAACCCGAGCGATTGCACTGCAGGCTACGCATTACTGAACCCGAGCGATCGATCAATGGCTATTAACTGAACCCGATTGAGCGATTCCTTCGCTACTGCTGCTAACTGAAGCCGATCGATGCTACCTCTGGGATGAACAGTGAGTGTTGCGGGGGGGTTTGGACGAACAGTGAGGGGTGGTGTTGCCTCTGGATGAACAGGACCCCGTGGTCTGGTGGAGGGATGGAAGAATAGTAGACGGTGGAGGGCAGGATGAACAGTAGCCCGTGGAGGGGTGGTTGAACAGGAGCCCGTGGAGAGGGCTGGTTGAACAGTAACCAGTGGAGTAGCGCGCGGTGGAGGCTGGATGAACAGGAGCCCGTGGATGAACAGTCGCAGGTGGAGGCTGGAGGAGGTCGATGGTGGATGAATAGTAGCTCGTGGAGGCTGGAGGGGGTCGACGGTGGAGATGAACAGTATCCCGTGGAGTCCCGTTTTGCGGTGCGCCACACCCGTCCCAATGAACAGGACCCCCGTTTCGACCGTAGGAGTTCCGTTTCGTCCGTTTTGCGGTACGCCACACCCCTCCCGATCAACATGACCCCTGTTTCGACCGTAGGAGGGCCGTTTCCTCCGTTTTGTGGTACACCAGACCCCTTCCGATCAACAGGACCCTGTTCCGAACGTAGGAGGTTCGTTTCCTCCGTTGTGCGGTACGCCAGGCCTCGTTTCCATCGCCTGTTCCGTCCAAGCCCTCCTGATGAACACGACCACGCATTCCGTTCCGACCCAGTCGGTTGGCTCCCACGCGTTCCGTTGCCTCCCGATAAACACAACGCATTCCGTTGCGTCCCCATGAACACGATGCATTCCGTTGCCTCCCCATGAACACGACAACGACGCTGTTTCTCCGTTCCGACCCAGCCACGTCAATGAGACCTCGCCGTACGTATGCACGATTAGGCGTTCGAGACCCCGCCCGTATGTACACATACGTGGCCGTATTTTCTTTCTTGCACCCTAGACTACTAATACGACACGTGCACGCCTCTACATCCACTAGTATATATGTACGTACACGTTTGCGACTAGAATGACAACGCTACGTACGCTTCGACTAGGTGGGTCCCGACTGTCAGGCACTTCCTTGCGTGCAAAGATGTAGCAGGTGGGTCCCAGCAGTCAGGGGGAAAAATACGGTGGCCCGTCCGGTGGATCCCCGCTGTCAGGTGGAGGAATAATTATTTTGCACGTAATAAGGAGGCACTTCCTTGCTGCGGTCGTGGACCCAGCTGTCAGCCTCTCCACATACAGTCCACGTCCGATGGAAGTCGTTCCTTGACCACATTGACTAGGCCGTGCCGAGAGCACCAGGGCGGTGGATGACGGCGTGGCCTAGGAAGGGGACGACGCGGAGCCGGGGAAGACACGGCAGTGGATGCCCACACATAGAGGAGTATGAGTGCACTGGTTCGCTATGGTGTGAGGCTGCCGTCGCCGCAGAGTAACAGGGGGTGTGCGTGAGTAGAGGGATGGCCTGGCCAGCGGTGGGAGTAGTAGGGTGTGGTGAGGCCTCCTCCGCATCGCAGCGGGCCACGGGATGCAGGAGCACGAGGCACGACCGGCGCTGGTTTGGGCGGCTAGAGCAAGAAGACCAGAGGTTGAAGAAGCACTACGGCCGTTGGATGGACATCGTACGGTCACTGGAGCTAGAATCATGCATATTGACTAAGTTGACAAAGCTCTCCGTCCCCATCAACTTAGTAGGCCCACAAGTCAGCCTAATAGGGGGAGTATTCATTTTTTGTGCTTAATAAGGAGGCACTTCCTTGCATGCGAAGGTATAGCTGGTGGGTCCGAGCTGTTAGCGGCGGTAATGTTTTTTCGTGAAATACAGAGGCCCTTTCGCTGGGTCCCTGATGTCTGGTGGAGGAATCATTATTTTGCGGGTAATAAGGAGGCATTTCCTTTCATGCGGCCGTGGACCCAGTTGTCAGCCTCTCCATGTACAGTCCACTTCAGATGCATGTCGCTCGTTGACCACGTTGACCAGGCCGCGCCGAGAGCACCAGGGCGGTGGACGACGGCGAGGCCAAGGAAGGGAACGACTTGGAGGCAGGGAAGACTCAGCAGTTGTTTCCCACGTGGAGGGAAGTATGACTGTACGAGGGTTTACTAGTTCGTCTGCCATCGCTGGAGAATAACATCATGTGTGGGTGAGTAGAGGGATGGCTAGGCCAGCGATGGGTGTACGATGGGGCGGTGAGGCCTGCGCGGCAGCACAGCCGGCCGCGGGGAGGAGGGAGCAGGCAGTCCCTCCGGCGCTTGTTTGAGCGGCGGGAGCAAGAAGAGCAGAGATTGAAGAAGCACGACGGTCGTTGGATGGACATCCAACAGTCACTGCTTGTGCATCAACCTTTTTTTAGGAAAGCCCCAAATCTGTGGAAAACAGCATACAACCCATTTGCCATTATTTCTAATAATGTTCAGCCCATTTGCTAATTCTTAAGCTTTTTTTTGGAGCCCATATTCTTTTTGTTAGCATTACAGCCCAAATTGTGGCCACGGTTCAAAAATTATAGGAAATTTTGCATATTTCGGTGCGGTCCGAACTGTTTTTAATCCCGAAATTTCAACTCACATTCAAACTGATTTTAAAAATAAATGTATATCAATATAAAATCCAACAAATTCTCCACGCATAAAAATTAATGTAATTTAAAATCTTGAAATGAAAAAAGATATTTGAAACTAATTGCCGGTTTGATGTGTTTTAAAAATGTACAACCCATTTCTCATTACTGATGGGCCATTTTCTCGGCCAGCCGAATGAAAACTCTCCTCGTCTTGAAAGATTTGCAGCCCAACAGGCCTGAAAAAGCGACTTACATGGCAAATCACAAAAAAACTGGGTTGTGGCCGTGGACCTAGCTGTCAGCCTCTCCACGTACAGTACTCTTCCGATGGAAGTCGTTCCTTGACCACGTTGACCACGCCGCGCGGAGAGCACCATGGCGGTGGACGACTGCGAGGCCTAGGAAGGGGACGACGCGGAGCCGGGGAAGATGCGGCAGTGGAAGCCCGCGCGGAGAGGAGTACGAGGGTTCACTGGTTTGGCTACGGTGTGAGGCCGCCGTCGCTGCAGGGCCTCGCCAGCGGTGGGAATAGTAGGGGGCGGTGAGGCCTCCGCGGCAGCACAGCCGACCACGGGAGGCAGGAGCATGCGACACGACCAGCACTGCTTTGGGCGGCTGGATCAAGAAGACCAGAAATTGAAGAAGCACTACGGCCATTGGATGGACATTGTACGGTCACTGGAGCTAGAATCGTTCATATTGACTAAGTTGACAGAGCCCTTCGTCCCCGTCAACTTTGTTGGCCCACAAGTTATCCTCCCACTATGGTGGGTCCCAGCTAGCAGGGGGTATTCTTTTTTTGTGCATAATAAGGAGGCACTTCCTTGCGTGCGAAAATATAGCTGGTGGGTCCGACGTGTCAGCAGGGGGAACGTTTCTTTCGCGAAATACAGAGGCCCTTCCGATGGGTCCCAGCTGTCAGGTGGAGGAATCATTATTTTGCGCATACAGTCCACGGCCGACGGATGTCGTTCGTTGACCAAGTTGACCAGGCCGCGCCGAGAGCACCATGGCGGTGGACGATGGCGAGTCCTAGGAAGGGAACAACACGGAGCCGGGGAAGAGTCAGCAATGGTTGTCCACGCGGTGGGGAGTACGAGGGTTTACTAGTCCGGCTGCCGTCGCCGGAAAATAACAGGAGGTGTGGGTGAGTAGAGGAATGGCCTGGCCAGCAATGAAGTAGGGTGGGGTGGTGCGGCCTGTCCGGCAGCACAGCCGGCCATGGGAGGCGGGAGGAGGCAGTCCCACCGGAGCTGGTTTGGGTGGCTAGAGAAAGAAGATCAGATAATGAAGAAGCAGCATGGCCGTTGGATTAACATCCAACGGTCACTGCTGCTAGAATCATTTGTGGACTAAGTTGACAAAGCCAAAGTACATGTCAACCTACTAGACCCACAAGTCAGCCTCCAAATCTGTCCCAAACAGCACACAGCCCGAAATTTCTAGCCAGATTCAAATTAATTTTAAATCTAAATATACCTTAATTCAAATTCAATGAAATTTTACCCGCACAAAAACAATGAAATTTAAAATATCAAAATCCGAAAGAAAACAGTATTTTGGAACTAATTGTCTGTTTGTTGTATTTTTTCATTTTATAGCCCATTTATTATTACTTATAGCCCATTTCTTATGACTTATAGCCTATCTTTTGGGAAAAATGCATCCCTCCTCGTCTTGAAAGATTTCCGGCCCAGCAGGGCGTAGAAAAGCAAGTAGGACTACGTTGGTTATTCTGCAAAAAGCAAAATAGCTAGCTAGCAATTTTCAGAAAAGGAAAAAAACAAACTGGGCTGGTCATGTGCTAAACATATGAAATAAAAGCCTGGGCTAGATGGGCCACGGGTCCCGCACAACCCAGTTGATACCCTTCTTCGTCCCGAAAAAACAGAATTACTGCGCGCGCTGCTGGGTCCCTACTGTCATCCTCACCATGTACAGTTATCTCCTTATTCCTCTCGACTGTTGACCATGTTGACAACCCCGGAGGGCGGCGCCGCAGTGAGCGAACCAAGGCGGAGGACGATGGTGAGGCCTCAGACGGGAACGAGCAGGAGCCGGGGCAGATCACAGCCAGCCGTGGGAGGCGGGAGTACGCGGTCCCGCCGGCGCTGGTTTGGCTTTGGCGGCTCGAGGAAGAAGAGACTGAAGAAATGTGACATACGTTGAATGTCAATCCAACGGTCAAGGTTGGCACAATCGTTTGTTGACTAAGCGGACACCAAGTAGCATACTTTTTTATATATAGCAAGAAAATTGCGAGGAAAATGCGTTCGTCTGCCGTCCTCCTCACAGGGAACGTTCGCCACATAAGTGACTAGCACCCTTGGTTTTAAATGGAGAGGTCTTGGTTTGAGTCCCAGGAACTCTCAAATTTTTCCTCCTTCCTTCCTTGCAAAAAAGGGAAAGAAAATCAAAGACTTGGGAAGGCGTACAGAACAAGCTAGTGTACTAGTAAAGAGACGTTGCCGAGTTTTAGAAAAAAGAAAGACGTGCTCCTATAGCTGGTTCGAATCCAAACCTAGAATATGATTATATATGGTGCTATGCTACTCTGCAAGTAATGAAACTGACATATCCAACATTCACTTCTCCTCTTCTCTACATACTCTGCCTAGCATCAGAAGCTCTGGCTGCAGCAACCATGTCCGCTGGCTGCTCGTCCACCTGCTGAGGATCATCGGATGATTGTCTCTTTATTTGCAGTGTATGTAGCACTCGTGATGTATTTAGCAAACTATGTCATCAAATACAAGTTTCACAGCCAAATATGAGTACAACTAAACAACATTGTCATCATGTTTTAGTTTTCATACAATCACCAAACACAAATCAACATACATAACAAGTGATGTTCTCACAGCAAATTACTAAACAACATGTTCATCAGGTTTAAGTTGTCATAGCAAACACAATTTCACATAGTAGATAAAAAACGTCTTCTAATAGGCAAATACGACAAAAGCAATGTAATCATCATCCGCAGCAGCAGCGTCAACATCTTCGCCATGTGTATCAGTCTGAATCGTAATTCCCCACGATGTCATCTTATTCTTCGTCCTCAACGTCCTTGAACGTTGGCTTCTTCTTGATCAACTCTTGTATGTCCACAACACGACTGGAAATCTTTTCGCCGGTGTCATTAACGTGATGGTTGTAAAAGATATTAGGAACATCTGTGTTATCTTGTACATCAGGAGTAGTGTAAGCATCGTCTTGTTGTGCAACTTCATTAAACGAATTCCTCTTCTCAAACCTTTGCAATACTCTCCAGTCATCGCTACGTGCAAATGTGTCTTCCAAGAAAAATATATGTGTTGCTTGATTTGCCAAAATAAAAGGCTCGTTGCTCTGGTACACCGCCTTGACATTGATGGATTTGAAATAATCATCAGCTCCGGGTTTTGCGATCCTGGAAAACAGGTTATACCAAAGACAGCACAACAGAACCACACACTGATGATCCACGAAACTGGAGATATACTGCAACTGAATAATGTCTATTATGTTAGCATACATTTCAGTTGTCTCTTTGTCATACGTATCCGTGCTCATGATGGCACTGTTTTGTGTCTTCCTGCCTTCATCTCGTGCAAGGGTGTTGTAGTGCGCATCTCCAACAATGCAAGATTCATAATGTCTTACCCGAGTATCAGGACCCATTGCTAGTGAGTAAAGGGCATCATCAACTGCCTGCCCATCCTCCGGCATCTTCTTAACCTATGGTTAGAAAATAGGCAAGCTGATCATCTTATGTACTCAAATATATTAAAAAACTGACAGTGCACTTCAAAAGCTTACATGGTTCTTGAACCATTTCGCAAATCCTGCCATAACCAGTTTGTCAATGTTTCTTGGATTTTGCGGCAGTAACTCCTCTTTGTAGATGCTGCACAACATAGTGATCGCGTCAAACATCTAAATATATAAGAATGTGCTGCAAGTTTAGTAGATTACAATGTATAAGCTACAGTACTGCACTTACTTGATATAAGGTAGTATCTCAGGACGGTTATTCAACACATACCAAACCATTTTGTCCAAATCTTTAGGTTTGTCCTCTTGTCGACTCTTCCCTGTAACTCGAACAGAATAATCGAAATCATTGAGCCCGGGATTGTCTTCACCCACCTCTTTGCTAAGCTGATCAGTTGTTTCAATGTAGTTTGAGCAGAATGTCAATGCTTCTGTAGCAATGTAGGCCTCTGCAATGGAACCCTCGGGTCTAGCTCTATTCCTAACATAGCCCTTGAAAGTGCCTAGCCGCCTTTCAATAGGGTACATCCACCAATACTGTACTGGACCTCTAAGTAGTGCCTCATCAGCTAGATGAACAGCCAAATGCACCATCACATCAAAGAAGGCTGGAGGATATATCTTCTCAAGGTCGCATAGGATAGTTGGTATCTTGTCTCTAAGACGCTCCAAAGCATCTATCCTGATATTCCTACTGCAGAGTTCTCTGAAGAATTGTCCCAACTCTGCAACTGCTCTGTATAAGTCAGGGTGGCCCAATCCTCTAAGGATAACAGGTAAAACCCTTTGAAGTAGGACGTGGCAGTCATGAGTTTTCAACCCTTGTACACTAGTAGAAAAAGGGTCAAATGTGAAGCACATTAGTGCCGGTTTGAATTTGAGCCGGCACTAATGTGACCATTAGTGCCGGTTCCAACGGCTAGGCGGGCGGGCATCATTAGTACCGGTTCCTGGGCAACCTTTAGTACCGATTCATGCCACGAACCGGTACTAATGAGGCTAGTGCGGCTGTGGTCAGGCTGGGGCCCCCACGAAGACCTTTAGTACCGGTTCATGGCATGAACCGGTACTAGTGTTTCTTAGTAAGCTGATTTTTAGTCCCACCTCGCCAAGAGAGAGGCAGTCTGAGCGGTTTATAAGCCGTGAGTGCAAAGACAATGACGAAGAGGCGCAATGCTCACCTAGACGTTGATTAGCATCAAGCCTTTCGGAATAGCATAGATTGCACTGAGCTATGTGCAGTGCAGTCTACACTATTTCGAAAGGCTTGAAGCAAATTAACCAGCATTGCACCTCTTTTTTATTTTTAATAATTTATTTGAACTCCGGACTTCTTTGGTGTTTAGTATGCAGCATTCAAAGCGATTTCATCAATTTCCAACATGTTCTGACATCATTTGTTGTTTTTCGGTCATTTACCTAATTGTTTAGAGAGCTAAATGACCGTGAAATTGAAAATCACTACAAAATGAATTCTGAAAATGATGAAAATTGGCATGGTATCATCATTTCACCCGCATAGCATGTGCGAAAGAGTAGAGAGGGACACGGCAAAAACTGGACGCACTTCGTGTACAAACTGGACTAACTCTTTCGGAGTATCAGGGTTTTGGACGAGAACTCATCTGTTACACGGGCACTTCAATGTTTTTTAAACTTATTTGAACTCCGGACTTCTTTTGTGTTCAGTATGCAGCATTCAAAGCGACGTCCTCAATTTCCAACATGTTCTGACATCATTTGTTGTTTTTCGGTCATTTACCTAATTGTTTAGAGAGCTAAATGACCGTGAAATTGAAAAGCACTACAAAATAAACTCTGAAAATGTTGAAAGTTGGCATGGAATCATCATTTCACCTGCATAGCATGTGCGAAAGAGTAGAGAGGGTCACGGCAAAAACCGGACGCACTTCGTGTACAAACTGTACAAACTCTTTCGGAGTATCAGGGTTTCGGACGAGAATTCATCTGTTACACGGGCACTTCAATGTTTTTTAAACTTATTTGAACTCCAGACTTTCGTGTTCAGTATGAAGTATTCGAAGCGACGTCATCAATTTCGAACATGTTCTGACATCATTTGTTGTTTTTCGGTCATTTACCTAATTGTTTAGAGAGCTAAATGACCGTGAAATTGAAAATCACTACAAAATGAACTCTGGAAATGGTGAAAGTTGGCATGGTATCATCATTTCACCAGCATGGCATGTGCGAAAGAGTAGAGAGGGTCACGGGAAAAACTGGACGCACTTCGTGTACAAACTGGACAAACTCTTTCGGAGTATCAGGGTTTAGGACGAGAACTCATCTGTTACACGGGCAATTCAATGTTTTTTAAACTTATTTGAACTCCGGACTTCTTTCGTGTTCAGTATGCAGTATTCAAAGCGACATCATCAATTTCCAACATGTTCTGACATCATTTGTTGTTTTTCGGTAATTTACCTAATTGTTTAGAGAGCTAAATGACCGTGAAATTGAAAATCACTACAAAATGAACTCTGAAAATGTTGAAAGTTGGCATGGTATCAT